>NW_005314830.1:0-970 GCF_000412655.1 Myotis brandtii
TGCTTGCTCTCTGGGCCTCACTGGTCTGATGATGGGGATAGATCAGTTACTTCCCCGAGTCTCTGTAAACACGTGGAGTCTTTCCACCCAGTGCGAGTGCCTGCGAGTTCTTGGGCTGAGAGTCTTTTTAAACAGGTGGCAGAATAAGAATGTTTAGTATTTTCTTTCATTATATTAAGACTACCATGTCTTTCATTACCTGTTAAAAGAAACCATTTGTTCTTCTACGGAAAACATTGGAAATGTGGTTGGCAGATTTCTCAGTGGTCACAATTGCACGCGTTACCGGGAGGAGGTTGGAAACAGTCGTGTGGTGGGAAAAGGAGGGGCGAGAGTAAGAGATATGGAACTGGGCAGGGCAAAACCTTTCCATCCCCCCCTGGCTACCCATAACTCATCTCAGCAGATTGAGTACCGCCATTTGATAAAATGGGTTGAACCACCCTCAAGATGACTGCAGGCAATCCAAGCCTGATGAGCTAGTGTTTAATCAGAAGAGAAACATTTTAGACCTCCCAAACTCTGAAGTGGCCAGAAAAATATTTTTAGCCATTTTTTTTTTCTCTCCCTTCAGTCTGCTGTGGCTTGAAAATGTCAAGGTGCCATTTTCGCTATAACTGCCTTGCAAAGATTCCGCTCTGTGACCACGTTTGCTTGTTTAGGAAGAGTCATAGAATCCTAGCACAGCAAGTCCTCAAACAACGTAGTTTCGTCTACTGAGGGTTTGTTGTAACGTTGATGAGATGCTGTAGGAACTGAACTCTTGTTTCAGTTACCCTGGGGTAAAACTGTTTCTACAGGTTACTCTGCTTAAGTCGAAGAACCTCTGATGATATTAAGAGAGGACTGACTGTATATTGTAGGTTATCTGTTAGGTGGGTATAGGTCTTGGACATCATCTAGTTCAACCTTTTTTGAAAGATGCTTCCAGCCGGGCTGGCGTGGCTCAGTGGTTGAGTGTCAACCTATG
>NW_005314831.1:0-970 GCF_000412655.1 Myotis brandtii
CCCGGGGGCTCTGCGTGGGTGGACACAGAGGCCCCTTCTGCCCAGATGGGCACAGCCTTGTGGTGCCACCTTCCCTGCAGCCTTTGTCCTGGGAGGGGCTGAGGGAGAATTGCGCCCTGCTGAGGAGCCTGCAGTGGGAGTGGGTGCATTCAGACTTGGTTTCTGGTCCTATCCCATTTGCTCATCAGCCTGGCCCCACTCCCAGGATCCTGGGGACTGCAAAGGAGGGAAGGGAGACAGAAGGTGGGGCATTCTTGGGGTCAGGCCCTGTCCCCGGGGCCCGGAGTGTAGTGTGATGGAAGGGGACAGGAAAGGAAGCTAATCCCTCCTGGCTGTGTAGGGGGTACCCATGGGCTCCTTCCTGCTCTCTGGGCATGAAAAGCAGAGATTCAAATTTGTTTAATGACAACATCTACAGGCCTGTTTTCTCCAGCATCCCCTCCTCTGGGCTGGCGACCCTCACCCGCCTGTCCCCAACTTGTCACCTCTAATCCCATGCCCTTCTCTTTGCAGCTGAAGCCCATTATCTCTGACCCCGAGTACCTGCTGGACCAGCACATCCTGATTAGCATTAAATCCTCCGACAGCGACGAATCCTATGGTAAGGATCCCACAGGTGCCATAGGTGCCACACCTGCTGTTGGCTGGTGGCCTCTGATGTAACGGGGCATCTCCATCACAGAAAGCCCACCTGCCTTTCCCCATCCTACTCTCCTGCTGATCCTTCCTCCATCTCAGGGCTGCAGGCGGACAATAACTCCTAAGTCATCCTTCTTGCCCCTTTGGGCTTTTGGGAGTAACAACTAGTAGCCACAGCCCCTCCCATTTACTGAGACTTTCCTGTGTCAGAGTCTATGCCCAGGGCTTTGCAGGAATTTTAAAATTTAATTCTGACAAGACCTTATGAAGCAGACACTATTCTCCCAATTAGTCGATGAGAAAACTGAGGCTCAGAGAGGTTAAGTGACTT
>NW_005314832.1:0-970 GCF_000412655.1 Myotis brandtii
AGATACACCCACATAGAGTGCACAGGTGGCAAATAGCTAACAGTAAAGCCAGTGAACAGTACACACAAGTCTTTCAATGGACAAATCTTCTTGCTATTACGTAAGTCTGAAAGTATCAAAACAAAATATTGGAAAACTATAAAAATAAAAACAAAATTCAACTGGCTTTTAAAAAGAAGATAATAGAAGTCAAGAATCAAGCCCTAAACCCAGCAGTAATAAAAAGAACACCAATTCGGCCTCTGGTCTCAAACTTACTAGAAACCAAGTGGAAAACTATCGGTACTTGATGTCTCCTTCATGCAAGTTGTGCTCAAGGGATACCCTGATTTTCACCTCAAATTTACCTGGGAGAATAAACTTAACTCCTCTACCACAGGAAGCCACTCAAACACGTGGAGAAGGTAATGTCCCCTAGGAGGACTTCCCAGTCCAGGCCAGCCATCCCCCCAGGGTTTGCAGGACTCCCTCACATTAACACACCCACAATCCCAAGGCCTCATCCAAAAGTTCATTCACTCTGAGCAATCTCCATCCCTGACACCCTAACACGCAGCCCCCACACCTGAGACCGCAATTCCAGATGCAGCTCCACCGACAGAGAGAGGGATTTCCACCTCCCCTGCTCTGGCCACTAACAGCACTAACACTGCAGATTCTTCCGCAGCCACATCATGCAGGCAACTCCCTCTGAGACCGCCAGCAATTAAAAAACCAAACCAAACAAAATACGAGGCCTTCTGAAAAAACATCTACTACTTCAAGCCTCTCCCAGCATCCTCTTTGCAAGAGTGAGTTCCTTTTGCAAAGTGCTAGCCAAGTTAAAGTCCGCCTTCTCAGCCAGGCCATCCTTTTGCACAGCGTGGTCTTTCCCTCCTGCACTATTTTCCCTTGGAGCTTTGTGCCACACACAAACTTAACAAGCATTAACTGGGCAAGTCTCTCCTGCAGGCAACCTCACACCATTAAG
>NW_005314833.1:0-970 GCF_000412655.1 Myotis brandtii
TTGAAATAATGACTTAAAGAGATGAGGGAGTTATGGGAATAATGAGGGAAGAGCATTCCAGGTAATGAAAAGGTTCAGTGCAAAGGTTCTATGCCAGAAGTCTGCCTGGAGTGAGAGGAACATTAGTAGCAGATGAATGGAGGGTAATGGAGGGAGGTCTAGTAGGAAACTTTGGCTTGAGCTCAGAATGAAATGGAGTGTTTAGAGCAGAGGAGTGACATAACCTGACTCTCCCTCTTTTAAAAAAAATTAAGATGCTTTTATTTTTGTAAATAGTTTGAAGTGTATGGAAATATTGAGTGTAATTACTATCCTATTAGGAGAGTTTGTGTTTTCCATCCCTGCAAATATGGGCTCTTTCAGGTTAGAGATTCTGGTCCCCAAAGGGGACAAACTATTATTAGAATAGTATCAATAAGATCTTATTGAACTATGTACCATCCATGCTGCCAGGGCATTTTAGAGTCCTTTAGGGGCCAACAAGTGAGAATAAGAGTAATCATATTGGTAAGAGTAATGACCCGAGAGTAGAAAGGGGGGTAGAAAGGAACATTTATGGTACCCAGGTGATCCCCTGTTGCTCCCTTACCCAGCTGTAACTGTGAATAAACATACACACATGTGCAGTAAACCTTGAGAATGACATCATGTTCATGGACTTAGAACCTTCAGCAGTGAAAGTTTGGTTTACACAACCAGATAAGACACCGAGACCTGCCTCGATGTTAGCTGAGGGGAGGGAAACATAGAGTGGATGACAGGAGGGAGATGATCGTACCAGCTGTGGTCCCGAGATCAGCTGCAGCAATGGGAGCTGTGTCCATCTCATTAAGTTTACCCTCAGGAGGAGAGGTCATTGGACCCGTGAAAATGTCTAGGCTGTGGATCTGTGCACAGCAAAGATGGACTATGGAGCTCCGGGGGAGTTGCTGCTCAATGTCCCTGCAAGCAAACCTTCTGTGGGAAGCAT
>NW_005314834.1:0-970 GCF_000412655.1 Myotis brandtii
CCCTGATGCGGGCTCTCACTTCCTCTGCGGCCTTCTCCCGCCCATCCGGCTCTGGTCTGTGCGTCCAGCAGGAAATCTTTATTCCCCGCCCACTCCCAGTGGCTCTGTGTGCGGCCTCATGGGAAGAGCAGTGAGCAAGGCAGACGCAGTCCCTGCTCTCAGAGGTTAGCTTTCCTTTATAACGAAACAGCCAAACGGAACATAACAGACACCCTTCACACAGTGCCCCCGCTCTCCCCTCTGCTTTGTTAAAACTTTCTAGGACATCTTCTTTTTCTCATTCTTCTCACTGCCTTTCCATGCGGTCACTCTTTAGCCCTTTATTGTCTGTCTTCTGCTTCCATCTCAGCAACTCATTCACCTCAAAATGACTCCTGTCCTTCTCACGATACCTTCTGAATACCTCTAAGCATTCGACCCTGCCGACCGCCCCCTTTGGGAGCCGCACATTCCTGTTAGCTGGCGTGGTACGTCCTTTCCCTCGTCTTCCCGCCCGAGGTCTCTGCTTTCTCCAGTTCCTTCCTCCAGTGTGGCCCCTGGTGATCTCTCTAGTCCCTGTTCTGTTTTGTCTGTCCATGCTTTACCTCGGTAACCTCGATGGCTCCTACATTTTCAAGTATTAATTAACTTACCAACTATTTGGGTGCCCACTATGTGCTAGGCGCTGGCCTCGGTGCTGGGGGTATAGCAGTGAATAAAACAGGCAAAAACAGCTGGTCTCATGGAGCTTGTATTCTAGAGCAGGGGGATGTAGAAAATGAATAATAAAATCAGTAAACTTTCTAGGAAGTACCTGATGTATTCCGTATCACACTATCTGAGCTCTCCCTATAAGAACTTAGGAACTAAATTGATTTTGGTCAATTTGGGAGGAATGTTTTGGTCTGTGAACTCTCACCACATGTTATCCAAAACTCAGGAATCACTTAGATTTGGATAAGGGGTGCATACCTTGCTATCACCCCCCTTT
>NW_005314835.1:0-970 GCF_000412655.1 Myotis brandtii
AAGCATATTAGATGCAGTAGAATCCAATCACAGAAGAGCTGTCTGTGAGGTTTGCTCCAAAATAGATCCTAAATACAAGATAATTGCAACAAAATATGAAAGGCAGGGTAAGATCTTATGGGAGGAACTAGTAAGATTAGTAGATTAGAAGATTGCTAGTAGTCTTGTCTCTTCAGAAAATTAACATTGATTAACACTCAGATCAATAGGAGAAGTGTTAGGCACTTTAAGAGTAAAGTCTAAGACAAAAAAAAACATATGTAAATCCCAACATTACACAAAATAATGACATCAGTCCTGTTAAAGACAGTATACAAAAAGAAACAAGAAAATAGTAAGAGAGCAAATTTAAAAACCAAAAATAAGATTTAGAAAAATGGTCAAATATATCAATTATTAAAATAGATGTAAACTAAATTGGAACATAGACATTTTTACTTCTTGAGATAGGCTAAAAACAAGGAACAATAAAAAAAATTTAAAAACCAAATTCATCTTTAATGTAATAAGGAAAAGGACACTACCAGAAATAAAAACTACAAAGCAGACATATCCCAAACAGTGATATTTGGATCCTAAGGCAGAACATTGGTGAGGGGGACACAGAACCCCTGAGACACTGATCAGAAAACAGGTTTCTTGCTTCACAGAGCACAATATTGAAAGGCCTGTGTAATGATTCTTTGTTAGAAATGAAATCAAAGTCTGTGGACTGGGCATGGGAAAGGCAGATAATGTGCCTTAAGAGACCCAACCTGAAACCAAAGAACAGCAGGAGAGGTGAAGTTGGAGAAATACACATGCCATTTCTAATTGTGTATGACCCAACCATGGGAGCTTGAGAGTCTTCTGAAGGTGAGACATAGCCAAAAAGGAGAAGAGAAAGTCATCTCCAGGTTATAGCACCAGAGGTGTGACTAGATGGGCATTGCTATGAGCTACACAGAAATTGTGCTTGCTCCCTCGCAAA
>NW_005314836.1:0-970 GCF_000412655.1 Myotis brandtii
CAGAGCAGCGAAGGCGCAGGCCCACTTCACCGCAAGCTGCTGAGTGGCTGGCCTTGAGCACATCCCCCGTGCCCCATGCCCCGGGCACTGGAACCTGTCATTCCAGCCAGACCTCAGGGACCCCACCAAGGCCAGGGGCCCAGGACACGTGCCTTCAGGTCAGCTCTCCTGGGCACAGGGAAGGGCTGCCCCAGGCCCTGGCACAGCGGGCTGGTCTGCAGTTCCAGTGACCCCACCCACAACACAGGCATCCCCCCAGGGTGCCGTCCTCACTCAGGCCAGGATGGCTGAGCTCCTGTCACCACCAGTTCCTTCCCGTCACAGAGAGCCTGCCACCCACGCCCGGACACCACCCTCGCTGCCCTGCCCCCGCTGGGAGGGCCTCTGACCAAAGGGCGAAGCGCAGCCGGCCGCCCACAGGGGACCTCCCGACTTCCAGGCACCACTGAGCACCTGAGCAAGGCTCTCACCACCACTCTCACTGCCACGTGGCCCCTTCAAGGACGCTGTCACTTTCTCTTTCGCCCGGGGAAGGGCAAGTGCTTGAAGCACAGCCAAGGAGCCCAGAGCCCTGACAGGGAGGAGAGGTGGCCATGCTGTGGCCATTGATCTCCTGCCCTGAAGCTCTGGGGGAGGAAAGGCCAGGTGACAAAATGGCCAAAATGTTCAGAAACAGCCAGGTGGGCAGAAAGCGCTGATGCTGGGGAGAGAGCATCAGGGGCTGAGGCGAAGCTGGGGCCAGTGAGCCCCTCCAACAGCCCCGTTCCCGCCACCCCCAACCCTGCCCCCTACAAACCCCGTGTGGACAGGAGACCCAGGCACAGCCGCGCCTCCCTCCTGTGAGATCCCAGGTGCCCTGTTCCCAACAGTGGGACCTGGGCTGGGGCGGAGGTGTCTTGACGACTTGGAGACAGTAACCGAGCAGGTCTGGCCCTGTGTTTGCAGGACCTCCCTCAGGCTGCGGTCGGTC
>NW_005314837.1:0-970 GCF_000412655.1 Myotis brandtii
CTAATGTGCAGCCAAGGTTGAGAACCACTGATGTCGTGGCTAAGCAGATGGACTCCGGAACCTCAGACTCCCTGAGTTTAAATTCCAGTGTTTCCACTTACTAGGTGTGTGATTTGGGGGAAAATTTCCTAACTTTTATGTGACTTAATTTACTCATTTATAAAATGAATGCCTCAAAGAGGCTCAAATAGTTGTGAATATTAAAGGAGTTATTTATATAGGCAAAGGTCTTAGAGCAGTGCCTGGGATGTAGGTGAACACTCTAAATGCTAGCTGCTGTTGTTATTATTATTAAATATTTTGACTGGCTAATAATGGAATTAATTAATGGGGAAATTGTATCTCCATAGGAGGTGGTGACAGCATGATTATGGACAGGGTTTTTCAGGACCCCTTAAATAGTCCTGAATTCTCAGTTTTCCCTGCCTACTGGGACAAGGATTATAAGGATGTGACTTATGGGGTGGGAGGCAATCTGGAGGCAGATCCTCAAAAGATATCAAACTTCAAAGACTACATGTTTCAATAATTTTTTTTCATGGCTAAAGACACAGCATAAACATTTACCCCATTATATCCATTGGAGTCACTTGTTAAAGGTTTTAACTCTAAATCATGACCAATACATGACATGATATTTACAGAGTAAGGTAAGCCACATATCTTTCTGTACAATTTAAGCTCTAACCAAGTATATGGGATTCTTTTCTAAGAATTGAGAGGCATTATCTCACTCCAGAGGGACTGGATGACTTACTCTGAACTGATGGAAGGAGGCTCGTCTGTGAATTGTCAAACCCAAGAGAGAAAGTTTGTGCAAGCCTCAGAGAAGAGCTGCTGGAAAGGACTGTGAGCCTGGCAGTTTAGTTCAATCCTGAGATCTTGAGAGGCAGTGACAGACCAGGACTAAGCATCTCAGTGTAACTCACGGTGCTGTCCTATAGCTCAGTGTTTCAGGGCCATTCACTTG
>NW_005314838.1:0-970 GCF_000412655.1 Myotis brandtii
GTGTTTGTCTGCACTCCCAGCCCTGCGCTCCTTGACCCCCTCCCGTGTGTCTGTACCCAGCTGTCGGATCATAAAACACCACCGTCCAGAGTCTCAAGACGCAGCCTGGCACCCAGGTCCCTAGTCTGCCGGACCCCTGGGTACGGATGACTATTGGGGCTTTTTGTTATTAATGGAGGGAGGCCGGGGGCCCTGCTCCCACAATTAGGGGACTGGCTGGGATGCCAGGCCACACAGAGATCCCAGGTTCCCTTGACCATTGGCAGTGACAGCAGACGGGACAGGACTGGCTCCAGGCTGGTGGGCTGTTGGAGGGAGGACTGGGGACGCTGGTCCTCACACCCAGGTCGGGAGGAAGCTGTGTCCCCCACGAGGCCCAGTCCACCCCCCACTTCTTCCAACACACACCACACATCCCCCCACTTCCATCGCTAGCCTGCCGAGGACCACCCCGGATTGCGGAGAGCGAGGGGGCAGGCCAGGCCTGAAATGGACGCGACATTGTCTCCAAGTGTGGCCATTCAGTGAGTGCTTCTTTGTTAAAAGCGTTCCTGTGAAATGTATAAATTGTCCTTTTTATGAGCCCACTTTGGCATTTATCCATTTCTTAAAAATACAGCAGAAGCTTCCAGGCACGCAAGTAGACGGGGCCTGTCGCAGACCGTGGGAAGGCCCTGCACAGAGGGACTCGGAGAATCTAAAATGAAGCAGGTACTTGATAGAGGGGAGGTCCACCTGCCGGCCTCCCCGCCTTCCCGAGGGAATTGGAAGAAACCCACAAAGTGGATGCTGGTTGGCTGAGCAGCAGAGTCTGTAGGGCCTGGGCCTGGGCTGGGCAGCCTTCCCTGCCTCCTCATGGTGGGTGGGCCAGCGCTTCTCCAATGCACAGCGTCCACCCGAGAGGGGCCGCTCTCTCAGCCCAGCTTATCCGGCCTCAGGAGCAGCTGCCAGAACCCCCACACGAGGAGCA
>NW_005314839.1:0-970 GCF_000412655.1 Myotis brandtii
TTTTTGTCTTAGTTCATCTTGTTTTTGCAGATTTAACTATAGAATTATGCTTAACCTTCCAAGATAAACCTCTACTTTATATTTCACAACAGTGAAGTCAGACAAACATTATGAAAACAAAATCTTCCTATCCACCTTCTAATTTAAAAAGTTTCTTGGCAGGTTGGCTTAGTGTTGAAATTGTTCATCCAATGGATTTTATTAGTGATTCTAGCCATCATCGATACTAAACCTCTCTTTATGACATCCTTTTCCTATTGGAGGATTTGATAATTGCTTATTTACACAGAGGGACAGATTTAATTCAAAGTTATCTCTGAAAGCTCCTTAAAAGACGGAGAACAACTTTTCTGCACATTTGGCTTGAAAAAACTGTTCCACTCCGGGGCTTTTCAGGTATTATCAGAAATAATTTGTAAACCAATTGGCAATGGAAGTGGCATTGGCATCTTTTATTGAATCTGATGTTTTGTACGACAAATATATTGAACGAAATTTGTCAGCTCCAGGCACATTCCCATTTTGTTACATTTAACAAAACTGTCACTTGGAGATTTCATTACCAAGTGGTACACTAGGCCTGATCCTACCAGGAAAGAAATAAATTGCTTATTTAAAAAAATATTTTAGGCTCTCACACTGCCAATTCAAAAGGAGAACTTTTCTTTTTTATGTTAAAGAATTCATTGTCATGGATTTTAGAGTTGGAAAAGAGGGCAGAAAGAAAGCTGATGTTACTTGTATATCCACATGTACCAGGTATTCTTCATATTTTATTTAAATCCCCCAATAAATCTTTCAAGGAAGAAAGCACCCCCAGTTCACTAAATTCAGACAGGCTAAGTATCTGACCAGGAGTCCCCCATCTTGGAAGTGCTGGATTTGGGTCTCAACCATAGGCCTTTCTGATTTTCAAGTCCATGTTCATTCTACTCCAATCCAATCACCAGCTCTATGTTGTCAGTGCAGC
>NW_005314840.1:0-970 GCF_000412655.1 Myotis brandtii
GCATTGACAACAAATATGACAACCCACTTACTCATGTCCCAGCCTTCTTGTCCCTTAGCAAACACTGCTCATGATTCCTAGCACTCCCTACAGAATCCCAAAGCCGTCGCATGCCCTTGTCACTGTTTCTCACATGAAATACACCCTTGAAGTTGGTGTTCCTTCATGTGTAGTCTGCAGCTCACCTGGGAGGACTCACCTGGGAGGACTCACCTGGTCTACTTGTTACCATGCAAGTTCCTGTGCCCCACCTCTGCCTAGTAAGCCGGAAATTCTTGGACCAGGTCCTTCCCTATGTAAGAAGTTCCCAGGTAGTTTCTGTGCCTCTTCTTTATTCCTGCTTCGTAAGCCATGGGTCTGGGAGTTCCTGAGTTGTGGTGGGGAATCAAGAGAGAAGAAGAGCATTTATCTGTGTGCGTGAGGATCACCGGTGATAGAATTAGATCAGGAATCAATACACAAGAGGCTTCAGATTCAGGACATGCATTGCAAGCTAACAATCAGTACCTGCTTGTGAGCTTCTAAGGCTGGGACTTAGGTCTCCCTTCCTTGGGTTCCCCGCCACTTGGCAGAGCGCCTGTCCCAGCAGGCAGCCAACCAGGTTGTGCCCAGTCAAAACTAAACCCAACCCGACTTCCTCATCTCTTGCAAACGTGACCTTGGATGCTGTCAATGGTAGAAAAGTAAGAGTCAGTGAGGCAATTCTTGATAACTATAAAAAACACCAAATTACATGGAATTTAATGATGATATTCATATCAATGACAATAATTTAACATTCATTGAATGCTAATAGCCAATTTAAAATTCACTATTTATTCAACAGCTGTGTATTGAGTGCCTGCTATTTGCCAGGCAGCATTTTAGGCATTTGGAATAATCATTGGGCAAAGCAGAGAGCCCTGTTTTGAAGGATTTCATATGCTCTGTGGGATGGAGAAATAAATAAGCATTAAAAATAACAAATAAG
>NW_005314841.1:0-970 GCF_000412655.1 Myotis brandtii
TGAATGCTCGAGGTGGTATGATGTCAAGCCTAGAAGTGTTCCACCTTTTAATCCTTGTAATTTGATGCCAGGAATGGATAGGTTGGAGTAAGCAATGAAAATAGATATAAGGAGAAATAAAAATGTCAAAAATATGTATCTTTTTTCCAGTAGGATGGTTTTGTCATTGTGCATGAATGTGGGTTAATGTGGATGTACAAGGATATTTTTAAACACAATTATATTTTGAAAAAAAATGTATAAATTATTCATAATTAATAAAGTTTAAATTTGTCAAGTTGGAATTTATGGAATGAATGTGTAATATCCAAATCGATGCCAAGTCAAGACCTGGCATAGGTGCAATAAAAAAGTGCAATAAAATACACTGAGATGTTACGCTCAATTTTCTCCTAAAAGATTTTGTCAATTTATAGCTCACATCCTTTCCACCATGTGATTGATTATCAAAGCAACTGATTTGCTTGTAAAAGAGATAAGTTTTCTTACACTGAAGGTTTTGATAACCCTCTTGGGTGTTGGGGAAGTGGGCAAAGAGCAAGCAGCTGAGTGAGACCACTAGGCGGGTGTTTGAAAGTATAGATGTCTGCTGAAAACTGTTCCTATGGAGGTAGAGCCAACTCACTGCTGAACTTTCAGTGGCCTAAGTAGAAAGAAAAACTAAGCACTGCGACTGAAATCAGAGGAACAATGAAGGGGACCTAAGAGGCTGTGCAAGAAAAGAGATATGTGTTACAGTTATCAAGAGAAGTGCCTTTTGGAAAAAACACCAGACATATAAAGAAGACTGGTCTAGTTTGGTATGTGATATGTGATGCAAATCCTTTTCCTCTTCACCCCACTAAATCTTTAAACATCCATTGCTTGCAAATGCATTGCAGGTAAAATTAAGTTGGGAGAGAAAAACCCTGTAATTCTATGAGAAGGAGCAATCTTTCAAGATTATTTGTTATTTTAGTAAGTGACATTT
>NW_005314842.1:0-970 GCF_000412655.1 Myotis brandtii
ATTTCCTAAGTTTCACTGACAGTTAACTGGTAAACTCAGATCATCTGGACACAACCAGCAGGAATCAGCATGGTTCACAGGAAAGGAGCCGTAAAAGCTCTAAAGGACAGAGCAGTTCATTCACTCCTTGTGATGAACTGATTTGCCTCCAAACCTGCATTAATGCATGAGCATTTTCTATTAAATGCAGCAGGTACTGACAGTGTTACTGTGATCAGATTATTAGGTGCCTTGAGATGAGAAATAGCTGTGGCACATTTCCTGCCCTCATGGAGCCAATGGGTCACTAGTGGCAGAAGACAGAAGCAAAAATCATACCGAAGACATATGTAGGAAGCATAGGGGACACAGGCATTCTGTGAGGGCTCCTCGAAGGACAGGGTCAGAAGCAGCTGGGGAAAGGAACCATTATGAAGGAACCAATGCTTGAGATTCTTAGTGAAGCATTAAGCAGCCTTTCTTGGTGAGAGGAGATGGGGGAAGGCTTTCAGTTGGCAGAAATGCCAGGAGTACAGACTGGGAGCTTCAGATTATTAGGCCTTAAATAGGTTGTCCATGAAGAAAACTGGCATGTAGTTGTGTCTTAAATGCCAGGTCAAGGAGTGTTTCATGTACGTACTTCGCTAGGCAGAGGGGAATCACTCGAGGCTCGAAAGCAGTAACTTGGAACTGGACTTTATGGGGAGCAGTTGAAACTCCTTAGGAAGAACTGGGATGCATTCGGAAGTTGCTCAAAGAGTAAAGGGCCTAACTGCATCCCGGAGGAAGGAATGGAAAGAAAGAGACAAATGCCTGGCACATTGAGTATGTGGAATCCATTGTATTTGGCGATTATTTGAATATAGAGGCTGAGGGAGACTGGTGTTAAGGAAAATTCCAAAGTTTTGAGGCTGTGTGTCTTTGGAATGTTGGTTATTATTATTTTAAAAATATCTTTTTATTGGTTTCACAGAGGAAGGGAGAGGTAGAG
>NW_005314843.1:0-970 GCF_000412655.1 Myotis brandtii
GGAGAGGAGAGAGGAGAGGAGAGGAAGCTCCCTTTGTTCAGGATTTTAAATATCAAATCTTCCCTTGTTTGCCCTGGTCACGCCTATTCTGTCCACTGACTTTTTCCCAGGTTTGACTGACAGGTAAGCATCTTTCCACATCACCCAGACCTTACTGGGCATGCGTCTGTATTGCAGCTTCCTGGCAAAGCTGTATAAATGTCTCCCCTTTACTCCTTTCCTGTTAATAATAACTAGGTTATTAACGGTATCAGTCCTATGGGCTTTATATTTTTATTTCTTAAAAAGCTTTAAATCCTTTCCTGTTCCTTGATCCAACTCTCCAGACAATGTTTGCTAACAGGGTCAGTAGGGTTTTTGTTATTTGTTTGTTTTTGCTAATATATTAAGAAGAAAAAAATCATTTATATTCTCCAGGTTAGAGAAAACAACTATTGGTATTTTGATGTTTTTCTTTCTGGATTCCTTTCCAAGCATATATATCAAGCATAATTTAGATTACACAGTTTTATGACTTTATTTTACCCCTTAATATTTTATTTATTTATTATTGAACATGTAAGTTGTTTGTAATTTTTGTACTTGTAAAAATAACTATATGTTGTGTTGAGCAGCTCTTTAAGTAAATATTTGAGAACTCCTCTAATTATCTCCTTGGATGCCTAGAAATGGAATTTTTATGCCTAAAGGCATGAACATTGTTAAGGCTCTTTGATACATATTGAAAATTTGCTTTCCATGGAATTTCCAGTCCACTGGAAACATTTCAGGGTCTGGCTCACTGTAGCCACACCACTTAGTATATTTAATAATCTAATAATAATATTCACTTGTTAACTTTATAGTTTTTTAACTCAGAAACTTGATGAATGAAATACACTGGAATATCAAATAATGACCAATTTCTTTTCAAAGCCTTACTTTGCTTTTGTTGGAAGGAAAAATTTTCTTCTTCCAACGTGGGTCCAAT
>NW_005314844.1:0-970 GCF_000412655.1 Myotis brandtii
GCAGGCCTTCCCTGAGCTCGACAGGTTAGCCCCTTTTTGTCCACAGTGATGCTCTAGAACCCAAGAGGCCAGGTTCTAAGTAAGGTGTGTTGCAGATTTTGCCCTGGTTTTTGGGAAACTTTATCTGGATCCCTGAGCCACCATGTAGAAATTTGATTACCTGAGATTGTCATGCTGGGAAGACCACCTGAGCAAGCCCTTGGAGAGACCTGAAGCTGCACAGAGAAAGATGCCGGGTGGTCCAATGGTCCAGTCCTCAGCCATTGGGCCAAACCAGTGGAAGCCAGACACTGTGGAGTAGAGATATGCTGTCCCCTCTCTACCCCATACTACCATGACAGATAATGAGGAAGAGACGTGACTTTAGGCCCCTCAGTCTTGGGTGGTGTGTTATACATCTACATAGTTGCACAAATACATTCTCATTGTTGACATTTAGTGAAGGTGAGGTGTTGACCCCTTTCTTCATGCCCCTTTCATTCCCATATTTGCTTCAGTCATTCTGTCTGAGTTTTGCCTGACTCTAAACCCTTGCCTCCATTTTTTAGTTTTAGTGTAAATAACTACATTGGAATCACAAGGAGGATATAAAATAGAGTGTGTATCAGGAAGTACCTGGCACACAGTAAATACCTAGTAAAAAGTGAATCAAATCGAAATCTAAGTCTTCCAGGAATCTGTCAAATAGTTATTTCATTGAATTAAATCATTTTAGTAAAACTGAGTTCACTGTGTTAATGTAAGAAACATTCAAACCTGAGTTTATTTGAGCCAAACTGTCGATAATTGACAGGAAGCAGACTCTCCAGGTATTGAGATAATGCTCTGGAAAGTGGCGGTTTTTCACCTTGTTTTATACATTATTAAGAAAAGAGGAGATGTAAGTGGGTTACATGCACTCCATTAGTGATAGATTAGGGAGGCGGGAGAAAAGTGGGGGAACCTCTGGGATTGGATAAAAAGTAAAATG
>NW_005314845.1:0-970 GCF_000412655.1 Myotis brandtii
CACTCTCACAAAGGTGTATATTTGAAACTGTTATTACTATTAGCTATGTACATGTCTCAGTGAGGTTATATGAGATAAATAGTTGAATTGCAAAATAGTTATTTGATAAATAGATGCTCACTATTTAAATATAGACATTTTAATAACAGGTTAGTTATAGAATTATTCATTTTTATTTCATATTCATTGTTATATTTTTAAACTTTGAGTCACTTTCTGTTATTAATATGTTAACAGCATGTGTATACGTGAACACTATTTTCATGATTTTTATGATTCCTAAAAATAAAATATTAAAATAGAGCTGAGTCATTGCCAACTGCTGGGGAAGATAATGAAGCTTTCATTTCAATGAAGTGTTAAATAAAAGGCAAGTTCCCACAGCTTATCCTACTACCTAACAATAGCACTTGTAATTATTTAGCACTATTATTTGAATTCTTCAATTTCTGATGTGATTTTACAAATAACATATTTTCCCCAGACATAGGAAGTCTTATCAGTCTCATTTTTCACTTTCTGCCCTACAAAGAAAAATAATGTGCCCTCCAGCATCACAAAAAGAAATTATACATTTATCCAACATCTTTTTTCCTCTCTTCTGGTTTCCTTATTTTTTTCTATAGATTTATTAGCACTGATATTGAAGAGTTGAAGGAGCTCTTTAAAAGTTTATGTAAAGTAGTCCTTTGGGAAATATTTCCAACTCCTGGTAAAATCCCCATTCTGCCCACAAGTCTTGCCTTTATGAGACAGTTGTAGAAAACAAATGAGCAGGAGTATGAGAGTCAGGAAGAGTTGGTACCTGAACCTGCTGTCTTTCCCTGCACCACATACCATTGACTAGGATCATTCTCTCCATTGTGCAGTGTCTCTCCCAACCAGCGGATATTAGTAGAAGAATAATGTTCACAGGACCCATGGCTATTTTCATATCGAGATCACATCAGAAGAGACAATAGATTTTAAA
>NW_005314846.1:0-970 GCF_000412655.1 Myotis brandtii
TCATATCCCAGATGGGATTATTGATAGCAGATTAATGAAAGTTTCCAATGACCTTTACAGAACATTTCTGAAATTAATATTATGAAGGAACTTTGTTTCTAGCTGTTGTTATAACATCTTTTGCCTAGTAAATTATAAAACAGATTTCATTCATCTCAGTTTAGGTAGTTTCCAACCACAGGTGTGACTTCATGGAATAGTTTTATTATGTTTTGAAGGCTTTGCATATACATGTACTTAGAACTTTAGGTTAAACATCCTTGTTTTTGGTGTGGGCACAGATAGCAATATCACCGCACAGGAAGCCACCTTTAATACATTTTGTTAATTTTAAAACTTCACTTATCTAATCAGTAAAACCCGTTTCCATCTGGTATATAATATAATGGCACTCCTTATTTTCAATGTTTATCACATTTTTTTATTTCAGAATCAACAATTCAGATAGCATATGGATGTCTCTTTCATTCTACTGTTAGTGGTTGCTATATTTAGACAGATACAAAGAAACCTAGTAAAAGTGATATTTACCTTTGTGGAAAAGATTCCAAAATTAATATGTTACATAGCAAAGACTGATTAGTTAATATTTAAATTACTAAATAATATAAATCATGAATATAGCTTGTTAGTGAAATTGGGCAAAATTGGTTAACATCTCTATAATATTTTACAGGTTTGAAAAGAAAATTTACATACCTTTTTCACTGGAAGATTAGTTTAAACTTGTGCAAATGGTCAAAATCATATTAGCTATAATAATCTGTCCGTAAACCATTCCATTGTTTAAAAATAGTATGATTCAGCCCTGCCGGTACAGCCCAGCTGGTTGAGAGTTGACGCAGGAGGTTGCCAGTTTGATTCCTGGTCAGGGTACGTGCCCAGGATCAATCCCTAGTAGGGGGCGTGCAGGAGGCGGCCAATCAATGTTTCTCATTGATGTTTCTATTTCTCTCTCCCTCTCCCTCCC
>NW_005314847.1:0-970 GCF_000412655.1 Myotis brandtii
CATCACTGCCCTAGACAATATCTTTCATTTCATCTGACAATGAAAAAACGCATAAATAAAAATATGAAACTGTATACAAGTAAGTTAAAAGTAATGTCTTATAAACAGAGAGGAAAATGGAACCAACTGGATATTTCTAAGTAGAGCATTCTAGAAGATCTACATAACTTCAAATTGTAACTAATTCATTTTCTGTAATGGTTTCTGTAATGTCACAAGAGATACAAAAATTATCACCCAAAGAAAAGCTTAACACAGTCCACATTTTTCTTTCAAAATGTGTTCCCGGTTATTTCTTTTGAACAAAGTGACTGTTTAAATTTTCGATCAATAAGGATCAGGCCAGAAGGAAGAATGCCTTTGCCAAAACTGTAGTATTGGTGGAAATTGATTAAAAGCAAAAAATCTTGCCTATGTTAACAAAGAAAATTAGAGCCTAAAATATATACACATACTGCATATTTTCACCAAGAATTTCACAATAGAAAAATGTAACTAATCCACCAAATTCTGCTTATAAGTTATAAATTACTCTGGGGAGCAAATTAAGTATTTGGTGATGATGATTAACTTCTTCCGGAAGCTAAAGTATCATCCAAGTAACTATCAGGTACTGCAGAGGCAAAAACAATTAATATTCTAATACCCGATACAGTCCTGGGGAGTAATGGATTCACAGAGCCTGACTATTGCTGCTCTATTGTTGCCATGTTAATTTTTAAATAACATTTAATAATTCAGATGATTTATGAATTTTTATTTCTGGACACGTGTTCTCTCAGCTATTAATCCCTTAGAGAAAGCCAGCCTGATCCCATTACATGATTATAATTTTAAAATATAAATAGCCTAATTCACACACAGAGTGAAATATGTTGAAATTATTTTGAACCAGAAAATATCATGCAAGGTTAAATTAAGGAGAATATAATAAATTACAACAGGGAACATTCCTGTGTGCATAGTCTGA
>NW_005314848.1:0-970 GCF_000412655.1 Myotis brandtii
GTTTCCCAAGTCTTTCAGCCATCTTTCTATTGTTGTGTAAAAATAAAGAAAACCACAATTGATACAAACAGAATGTGGGAGTGGGCATGTACAGAGGCCTCTGCTCTGTTCTTGACTGGGATGGTGGATAAACTGTACATTGGGTTTGTTTTGTAATTATTAATAAATTCAAGCTAGATGTTTTATGCATATACATATGTACATATATATCACAATTGAAATGTGTAAAAAAGATATATTCAACAGAGCTCTTATATTTAAGAAATTTATAGTATAAACTAGAGATAGCACCTACATATAAATAACTTTAATTCCATGTAGAAAGTGATAAAAACCAACCTGAGATACATATAAAATGCTATGATAGAATAGAGAAAGAATAGATCCCAGGATGGGGAGTTAAAGAAGATAACATTTGTTCTGGACAAAGAAGATAGGTTTAGTGAAATAGGAAGGAAGCTATGCAGATGTACTAGGCAAACAGTGTTCTGTTCATCTGGAGTATAATATGCATGAAAAGAAATAATGGAAAATAAGTTTGGAATGATATAAATTGATACTCAACTGGTAGAGGATTAAGATTTTTCAAATTTAAACTTCAGATTCAAACTCCACTGAGAAAGTCTGGGCATCATGCATATGCCAGAGCTAAGAGTGGAATCCCATCTGCTGTAGAAGAACATTTGGAACAATTTTGCTTATATGCCTATGTTAAGGTAAAGCATTTGTTGCTTCAGCCAAATTATTCAGCATTTTATGTGTGAGCACATATCTTTCTAAAAAGTTATTTGAGCAGCAGTTGTAGCAGATATTGTATCCAGAATCCATTTTCCTTCTTCAAAACATTGACTTCTTTGGAGAATGATCTCCTAATCATTGTGTAGATGGAAGAATAACTCCACATGCCCACCCAAGTCTATGGAAACTTGGGCAAGGAGAGCCTTTTCTTTCCTGTACCCTCTAGACTCTA
>NW_005314849.1:0-970 GCF_000412655.1 Myotis brandtii
GTACCACCAATACCTAGGAAGCTGTATTGTTTAAGATGTTCTCTTTCAATACCTTTTTGGTAATCAGGTACTACATTTCTTGATATTTAGGCAGGGAAAAGCCAAAACAGGTAGTTTAGAATTATATTTGCTAAACTAGAAAGAGGATCCAGGAAGATTTATAATTTACCTAAAAATTCCTTTCATTAACAAAGAAAGGTAAAGTACGATTCCCCCTCCTACCACTGGGAGCACTGTGGTTAGAGAGTCATTCTCAGTCCGTGTGGCCCATACGCTGTGTATTAAGGGCGGGAGGAGGTCAAGAAGTCACAGCAAGCTATAACTATATAGCTAAAATGTGCACCTGCATTTCTCTCTACCTCATATTGTCTTGTTTCTATTTACTGCACCCATAAATCCCATGAATTAGAAGATTGTTCTTATATATTCAGGATAACAGTGCTTGCCCTGAAAATTCCAGGTAATCCTTACAGACATGAACTGCTTGATATTCCCATGGATTCAAAGAAGAAAGCCTTGACTTGGCCAGGACAGGGTGTGTATTATGACGTAAGTATTTTTAATGTGCGTTTAAAACAAAGTAAAAAATGTTTTTACTCTATATGTTTCTCAGAGTCCAAAAGATTGATTACTTTTATATTCTATCTGGGTGAAAATTTTGAGAGTTTGACCAGGATTCACATTTTTTGTTGTCGTTTTCTTAGCTGATTTCAGATAGTTTGGGCAGTTCTGTAACAATTCCACAATTAGCAAAATAAGGTTCCTCCTGAAAGAAGGTGGAAGAGGACTGTATTTCACTTACTGTGTGTCCCCCAACTCTATTCTTATGATTTAAACTATATTAAGTAACTCTAAATATGCATAGAGTGAGAGATTTTAAGCAAGATTTACAATTTACTGTACAAACCATTATATTTGTGTAGAATCAAAAAGAAATTAGCCCTAGCCGGTTTTGCTCAGTGGATAGAGC
>NW_005314850.1:0-970 GCF_000412655.1 Myotis brandtii
AAAGTCACAGAGGTAGAAGAAGTGAGCCATGGAAGAGATGGGCTCAGGGAACAAGTTAGAGATTTAGGCCCACTGCGGGGGAGGGAGAGAGAAGGAGGAAAGAGAAGAGGGAGGAGAAGAGAGACAGACAAAGATAGAGACAGAGATTTCTAGTGGAGGAATAGTGCCTGGGGACAGAATAGGGTGGAGAAAGGTGTGGGCTGCTCTATAGAGAGAGCCAGCCGGGTCCTAAGGGCTTTTATCTGAGATCCCAGGGGAGGACCTCAAAAGACTATTCCTCAGGGTCCTGGTCTCCACTGATTTTTCTGTTATTCTGGGCCTGGAGCAGAAACATAGCTGAGGCCTAGATGTCATCTCTAGTGGTCCATGCTTAAGGAGATGATCCTGCAAGAGCTTGTAGTTTTGCCCGTATCTAGGCACCCAGGACTCTACCCTCTGCACCTGCCCCATCCTTCCTGCTCTGCCCATGTGTACCTCACTGCCTACTACAGATGACCTCATAAGAGAGGTATACCTTACCTGGCATGTGGGTGTGAAGCGACAGAACTCAAAGAGACTTTTTTAGATAAAGAAATTGACATGATTTCCTTCAAATGCAGACCTTTAAGGCCTGATGCTTGTAAGAAGTAGAAAATCCTGCCTGACTCTATTGAAGTATGCATGTCTCCAACACTGGGCTGGGTGCTAGGCAGAGGAAGAAAAGTCAACCATGGCCCTTGCCTCTGCAGAACTGAGTGGAGATGGGCAGGTAAGCCAACAAGTCCACTGAAAATGCCTGGAGCTACAGTGGAAGCCTGTACAGAGGAACATGCGTCCGGACAGGCTACAAAAGATGATGGGTCTGGGGAGTATTCAACCATGACTATGGTCTCTGGACTTGTCTCCCTGCTTCTGCTCTTCACTTTACAGTCTGTTCTCTACACAAAGTGATTCCTTTGTGTGGGAAACTGTTTATTGCCTTCACTATCTG
>NW_005314851.1:0-970 GCF_000412655.1 Myotis brandtii
AAAAAAAAAAAAAGAATTACTTTTCAAACACACCCAGGCGTAATTTAAATCCACTGGAGAGTTAGCTGTTTGGAGGGGCCCTGTTGGAAATCCTTTCACAAACTGGGGAACATTTCAGTAATTACCCTCTCATTTACGGGTGCCCTAAGGTCAGCTATTTAAATGCCTGGCTTTCTTAATTTGAGACTCACCGCAATTAGATGCCCTTTTAAAACCCATTATGGCTGACCAATGTATTTCTTTCTTTTTCTTAACAGGAAAAAAACAACAACAGTATTTTGGTGAAATAGGCAGACGGTACCTATTATTGGTAGGATTTCTGTGGAACCACTGAGGCTCCACGCGATCTACAAAGTGATTCATTCTAAAACCATGTGAGCTCGTACATACCTCCCAGTCCCTGCGACTCGTATTCAACTGAGTCTTAACAGTTAGTTAATTAATCTGGTAATTGACCATCATGTGTTTTTACTTCTCCATAAACTTAACAAAAGGATTATTGACAACAATAAGTTAATGAGAAGAATATTAGAAAATATTTGAAATATTTGGAAATATTCTTTAAAGTATTTCTTCAGCCGAGACGTTACCTTCGAAGCCACGCTAAGAAGATTCGGTGGAAACGCTGCTCTTACGTGTGACAATGTAGCCGCCCGCTGGGTCCCCGGACGGAAGCCAGCGCTCACGCCCACAGGGAACAAAGCCCAGGCTACACTTGGGGTCCCAATAAACTGCTGACCATGGAAGCTCTGTACTTTCTGCTCAATTTTTCTATAAACCTGCAACTGCCCTAAAAATAAAGTCTATTGGTTGTTTGTTTGTTTTTTTCAAAAAATATAAAGTAGTTTAAAAAAACAGCCCTGGCAGGTGGCTCAGTTGATAGGGCATTGGCCTGTACACCAACGTTTATGGGTTTGATTCCTGGTCAGAGCACATAACTAGGTTGTGGGTTCAATCCCTGGGTGGGGTG
>NW_005314852.1:0-970 GCF_000412655.1 Myotis brandtii
GTGTATTTTGTTATCCTCTTTCTGATGTGACAGGGACGCTGAAAGCTGCTAGCGGGCTGTACTTGCAGCTTTCTGGGACACCGCAGGCGCTGTAAGCTTTCAGTCTTGGCAGAAGTGCCTGCAGTGTTCCAGCCGGGCTTGTTCCGGGCTCTGAAAACATTCCAGAAGAGGAGCGCTTTGTGGTTAGCATCTCCACGCTAGGTGTTAACGAGCAGTCCGAAGACGTCTCAGGTGATTTATAGACCATTTCCTAATGCTTACTAATTATTTTTAGACTTGCTACACGTTTTCCCATGTAAAGAACAGGTAGGTGGCATTTGGTTGTGCCTGCTAGCATTTTAACATCTACTTAAGTTATGATGCTTCTGAAGTGTGTGAGATTACTCTACATAGTGCAGTGACATCTAATCGGCTTTACACCCGAGTGGAGACTCTCCCAGCTTCAAGTCATTGATGGGCGCACCTGTGTCTTATGGCAGAGGCTCAAGAAGGAGCTGTATTTAAGGGAATTGCTTTTTTAATAAGCAAGATTCAGAAGATCAGGAGAGCATTCAATGAGATCAACTCTGATGGAAGGCTGCCCTGCAAAAGGGGTCCCTCTCACTAACCCCCTGCGTCTTGTCTCTCCATTCTGATCTTGCCTACCTTATACCTGGTGGCCCTTGTGGGCTTCCAGGCTTATTTCTTTTCTATGGGCAAAAGCTTTGTTGCTTAGCAGTACTTAGCCCAGCTGAAGCAGGCAAATGAAGAAATATAAATAAAGAAAACAAAAGTATCTAAGTTTGAGGATTGTAAAATTGCTTACCAGGGACCCTGGCTCTGTTTGTATTTCGTTTGCCTTAAAGAGGCAGTTGCCTTACTCTGAGGGGCCAGGGTCCCTGAGAGAAGTACTAAATGAGAAGTGGGACTATTAGACCATCTTGAAGACTTGTCTGGACTATACACTGAGTGGCCAGATTATTATGACCAC
>NW_005314853.1:0-971 GCF_000412655.1 Myotis brandtii
CCCACCATCACTACCCGAGGGACCCAGCCCTGTCGGTTTCTTGGAGCCTTGGTTTCCCATGTGTGACATGCATCTGACAGCACCTACTCCTTAAGGCTAACCAATGAGCTGACCCACGTTCAACCCCCAAAGATATGTGGAACCCTGGTACCTGTGACTGTGAGCTTACTTGGAAATAGGTCTTTGCAGGTGATGGAGTTAAGATGAGGTCACCAAGTGGGCCCTAATCCAAGCTGACCGGTGTCCTTCTGAGAGGGGCGGTGATGGGAACGGGACAGAAAAGATGGGCCCGAGAAGGCGGAGGCAGAGATGTCCGCACACCAAGGCACGCCAAGGATGCTGGCAACACCAGGAGCCAGGAGCCAGGAGCCAGGAGCCAGGCTCGGAACACACTCTCCTCAGAACCTCCAGGGGAACCAGCCCTGCCGACACCTTCACTTTGGACTTCCAGCCTCCAGGACTGTGTGCGAGTGAATGTCTGTGGCTATAAGCCGCCCAGCTTGTGGCATTGTGTGATGGCAGCTCCAGCCGACTCACACAACCCCCGGCCCAATGCCATCTGTGTGTCACCTTGCACCATTCATGGCTGGTTTGGCGTGTCTCACCACCGATGGTGGGTCTGTAGGTCTGACCTTCCCTCGACAGATACCAAGCAGCTCCTCGGTGCCAGGTGTGCGCTCGGCAGGGCACATGGCGTTGCCCACGTCCTGCGTCCTCAGCCCGCTTCACGCTCAGACGGCCAGGTGAGCCGGCCTGGAGGCCACCCTGACAACATCTTTCCCACTCTCAGGGCTCAGGCCCAGCTCAGCCTGTGTCCAGCTTCCCAGAGCCCAGGGGCAATGTCTGCCCCAACGAGAAAGGTCAGGGCCCAGCACAAGGCCAGGCACGCCAACGGCATGTAAAGATGTCCCAACTGGGGAGCCAGATGGGCCCCTTAAAGAAAGGGGCACCCAGTGAGCCCCAAAGGCCCC
>NW_005314854.1:0-971 GCF_000412655.1 Myotis brandtii
TAGTTAAGTCGATAGAAAATATACAGGCTGAAGTCCAAAGCAAAATACTGAATAGAGGATAAGACACATATGAAACATGATGGAAAGTTTAAATAGAGATTTCAATACATATCATTCAATACATACACACTCTCTTCTCCTTCTTGGAGACCCAGAAGGAGAAGAGAGAAGAATAGAGAAGTGGTATATGAAGAAATAATGACCAAGACTCTTCCAGCACTGACAGGACATAAAGCTAGATATTCAAGAAGTGTTACAAAGGCCAAACAGCATAAATATACAGAAAATCTCACTTTGGAACATCAGAGTGAATCTTTGAACACTAAAAATAAAAAGAGTATTCTTAAAAGTGGTTCACGGTAAAAGGATATATACCTTCAAAAGCACAATAAGATAAAGGTCAGAGAAAACGGAATAATATCTTCAAATTGCTAAAATCATCATCAAACTAGAGTTTTATATTCAGTGAAAATAATCTTCCAAAAGTGTAGGCAAAATGAAGTTATTTTCAGACAGACACGAACCAAGAGGATTCAGCACCAGTAGACCTGCACTAAATAAAAACTAAAGTGAGATTCAAGTGACAAAATTTACTTACCCAGCATACATAGAATCTGCACCTCGCATCAAGAAAAAGCATTCATATCAGGTGCACATGAAACATTTATCAACATTGACCACATGCTACCCCATAAAGCAAATCTCAACAAATTTCAAATGGTGGAAATGATTCAAAGTATGTTCTTTGACCATAGTGTACTAAATTAAGGACAATAAGAAAAAAATAACTAAAAAATTCCCAGATGTTTGAAAATGCAGCATTATGCTTCAAATAATAGATGGATTTTAAAAATCACAATAGCAATTAGATAATAGTTTGAACTGAACAATATGATAAATATAACATATCAAAATGTATGAAGCTAAAGCTGTGCTTAGAGGAAAATTTATAACCTTAAGTATGCCTATAT
>NW_005314855.1:0-971 GCF_000412655.1 Myotis brandtii
AGAACTCCCTGTCTCCAACTACCTGTCATCTTAGCTGTTCTTAGAACCCCAAATGGTCTGTAGTGTGCACACGTAGGCAGACATTCCCCTTCGGAAAGCTCATTATGACTGATTTTGGACAGAGCCTCCTGGAGGATATGTAGTTGGTCCATGCATTCACCTTAAAATCATTATTTCCCCCCTTATTACCTGTTTCAGTACTGTGCTGTATTCTTTTAGCTTTTATTTCCCAGTGCCCTCCCTCTTAGTCATTTTCCCCTTCATTGCAGCTCTACCCGTGTCTCTAACAAACCTTTCCCCGAATCCTCGCATCCAGAAGTGTGGTCATGTGTCCAGTCACTATGGCTTTGGATAATTATTATTTAATTATGCCAAAGAGAGAAGCTATAGTTGGGGCAATATTTTTAAAAGGGGCCATTTCAAAGGCTGGGTGAAGCCCCCAAAAAGGTTATAGAATCACAGATGGAGAAGGGGATGAAAAGAATTCAGCAGGAAGTTAAGCTTAGGTCCAAGGCCAAGGGAAATCAAAGCTTGCCTTTTAAACCAGAAGGACTGAAGCCAAGAGGTACCTGGAGGACTGGTCTGAAGGTTGGTGATGAAGAGGTTGAAATAAGGGAACAAAGGTTCCCTTGTAGTTCAGGTGAAGCCTGACAGCTTGAAAGCCACGTCTGTGAAAGCTTGGCACCCAGTGGTGTGTTCTTTTGTGAAACTTGGTTTATCTAGCTGGGATCGGGGTGGCTTCTTCAGGGAAGAAACCTTACTGAATGTCCCTTACCACATATTCAGGAATTCTAATTTTGCCTCTGCTTTTAAGTTTCTACTCATAGATTTTTAAATTAAAAAAAAACACAAAAAAACAGAAAATCCCCCATGATCCTCTGTCAGAGAAAAAACTAAAGACGGTACACCAAGGTTACAGGTTCTATTCCCCATGAGGGCATACACAAGAATCAACCAATGAATGCATAAAT
>NW_005314856.1:0-971 GCF_000412655.1 Myotis brandtii
ATTAACTGGAATTGTAGAATATTTTAACTGTGTGCCAACCTGGCCTGAGTTAATGGGGAAGACTTCAGTTTGGCATTTCCTAAACCTGGCTAAAGAATTTTAGAAATTACAGACCAATTACATCTACTCCTGTACCACCTACACCTCAAATTGTTATTATCCAATAATCCTTTCAGAATGTCATCTTCTTTCAAATATTTAAGGTGGATGGCTGAGAAGAAAGCCTATCAGAGAGAATTTTTAAATATTGATATAGACTTCATCCTACTGGTCAGTCATGTGGTCCAATGCAGTAGTATAGGACAGTCATTAGGACCACGGATATAAAGCTAGGCTACAGCACCTCCCACTCTACCTGGGCAACCATGGGCAAACTACTTAACTCTCTGAATTTCAATTACATTTATAAAATGAAGATTATAGTTTTTACCTCATAGTTTCATTATGAGGATTAAAAAGAGATTGATATCAAGTGCTACATAAGTATTTATAAAATAAAAATATGAACATGTACATGAGGAGAAAGTAGAAGATATCAATGAGAGACATGAACATGTTCTATCCCATGAGATAGAACGTGCAGCTCTTGGATGATGGGCAATCATGGTTAGAGCCCAACACTCCATTTCCTGATGCCAAAGACCTAGTGTAAAACTCCCTTCTAAGTGATGATTTTGCACCTAAAATACATTCTCCATTTTCTAGATTTAAAATTTGTTATTATGGATAACTTTGTCTTTGTCCTTCTTAGCAACTAAAGAAGAGTAACTTGACTCCAAGTAATACAGACTGAGAGAGGATTCAAATTGTTACTACTGAGAAAACGCTTAATACAATGTATGGCACATAGAACAATTTTAATAAATCATAGTATTATTTCTTCCAGTCCATCTTTATTATCATTTAATTATTCTAACCTATAGGAACAAAATCTATGATTTGTCATTCCCTGATTAAAAATCTCAGTGGTT
>NW_005314857.1:0-971 GCF_000412655.1 Myotis brandtii
TGTCCCGTGCTGCCCCACATAAGGGAACAGAGATGAGGAGTCTGTCCCATCCCACTTGGGAAACCCAGCCACACTCCCCCAAAACAGCAGCTTCACCGAGGTGGTCATCCAAGATTATAGGAGCAAGTGTCTGATAACAGTCGCATTCTTTGAATTCCCTGACTGGGTCGCTGGAAACACTTAGCTTGCCATGATTCGGCCCCTTCAGGAGCAACAGTTGAGAAAGTAGGCCATATTTCCTCCGATATTCTCTCAGATAAGGCTCCAGCCAGGTACGGATTTGCACATCAAGACCTGAAGGTTGTGAGCTGTGGCTTTCCAGGGATTTTGTTTGTTTTCTTGGTTGGGGAGGAGGCACAGAGGGAAGGCTGGCCGGCCAGAAGGGACACGGGAGGAGAACGGCTCTCTTCTGTACTGAAGTGTGGGGTTATTTGTTCAAGAGGGAAAGGCTTCCCTGTGTGTTCCAGCTACAGCAACTCTCTATGATACTCTTCAGATCAGGTTACTTTTAAGAAAATGTATGTTTTCCCACATACAAAGCACTCGCCGGTCGGATCTGTCATCACTCTCCCTACAGCCTGGTTTCCCCGGTGCTGGCTTGTACCAGCTTGTGCCACAAAAATGTGGTGAGAACGCCTCTCAGCAATCTCCTCCCATCCAAACTTTCCATCAAATGGGGCATTTCAGCCTCTCTTGCCAGTTGCTCAGGGACTGAATCCAGTAGCAAGGGGGGAAGCTATTCCTGGGCATTGACAAGTTTTAGCTGAAACAAGCCATTTGTTCAGCCATGTGGCTCTAAACTATCACTTCTACAAACTGGACGACAGAATTGCTTCCATTCCCCCAACGGGGCTGACAAGCAGTGGCCAGAGGGGTGAGAACACATCTGCCTGGTTAGTGCCTGAGGGAAAGGATGTGGGGGTGGAAGCAGCGCTCTCCATAGCAAAGAGCCCCTTTCTGCGGAAATCTCT
>NW_005314858.1:0-971 GCF_000412655.1 Myotis brandtii
GCTCTATCCACTGAGCCAAACCAGCTAGGGCAAGATTCAAGTTTCATTTGTCATCACACATGTGTCATTGCTTTTCATTGTGGAGACCCAGCTCTCTGTGTACGTGTCTCTACAAAACAGACCACACACAGACAGGCTGTGTATTTCCTAAGGCCAGCAGTGTTATTGCTTTATTTACTCTTTTCTTACCTGGCCCCTTGCAACACCTGCCCTGCTCCTGGGTCCAGTCCCTCAGCCACACACACAGCCACTTCCTCTCTAAGGGCTCTGTGCCAGGGCAGATTCCGGCACCCACCTGCAGGAAGAACCTGCAAACTGTAAGCCTCTTCCCGGTTTTGAAGAGCCTTTGAAATGCTAAGCATTCATTCTATTCTCCAATGGTCCAGTATCAGTGTGTGAAGGTACTTCTGAGGAGCCAACCTTCAGAAGCCCAGCGGTCCATTTCTCCTCTGCCAGGAGCTAGGGAAAAATAACCATGCAGCCCGAGTTGCCTTCCTGAGGAGACCACGCAGTAAGGTGGCTAAGAGCACAGATTTGGAAGCTGGACTAACCTAAATCTAAGCTGGCTTGCACCCCTTACTGCTTGGGTGAGCTTGAAAATTTCACTCCGTGCCCCTGCCTTGTGTCAGGACCTGGCACAACCAGTGCTGTGTGGTTGCTATCGTTCTTAAAGTGCAAATCAAATTGTTAGCAGCTCGCTCCACTGTGCCATTTAATGGGGAAGCCTAGCTCTTGTAGAGTTTCTGGTTTCATAGTAGAGAATAAGGGCACGTTATCCCTTTTCCACACCAGTAAACATTCATGAGGATGTGCTCCAAGGAAACAGGCCCTCCCAAACAGTCCTGTTTACTCTGCTGACTGCCCAGTTGAGAGGGAGACCCACAGCCCAGAGTACAGCAGACACCTGTCCTTTGCACAGGTGAGGAGGCCCCCGCAGGGCAGCAGGCATGGCTCACCGCCCAATCCCATCC
>NW_005314859.1:0-971 GCF_000412655.1 Myotis brandtii
TGGTGGGGGCGGTGGGGAGGGAGGGGGAGGCAGGCTGGGAGAGACGGCACATGTGAGCGACTCAGCTGTTCGTTCCCAGCAGCTGGTGGGTGCAAGAGGAGGGTGATGAAGTGCCCGAGCCCTCCCCACTCCTCACCAGCCTCACTGCTCCCCAAACGAACACCCTTTCTTCTCTTGGGCAGAGGTCCCTCACCAGCTGCCTGCTCCTCCAGGTGTTTCCGGGACGTCTTTGTTTTGGGGTTGGGTGGTGTGGGGCAGGGAGAGGGAGTCTGTTTTGGCTCCTGTGAGCCAATGGCAGCCAGGGTGGGGGAGGCAGGGCACCCCCGAATCTGGAGAGGACCGACCACAACAGCTGCTGCCTCCTGACACCTGCTTTCCGGAGCGTGACCACAGTGAGGAGCACAGGAGGCAGAGGGGGACAGGGGCTTGCGTGGGTTCAGGCCCGAGGGGCTCATTTCACCCCAATTCCCTTTCCTCAAAGGAGAGGGTGGGCTCAGGACCTAAAGTGTGGGTCACTCCGGGGACCTCAGGGCAAAGGCCTGTTTACCCTGGACCCTAATCCCTATGTGAAATAGCAGTGGCCTCTCCAGGCAAAAGCCAAGAGTGGACCGTGGCCATGGTAAAGCCTCCATGTCCTTCCCTCAGACCTAAAACTGCTGCCCTCCCGCCTCCTCCAGGCCTCCCAACCCCAGCCCATGGGTGCAAAGACAGGCACTGTCCTGGGTTTCTCTCTGGCTACTCTTCCCAGGGCAGCAGGGCCGTGTTCGGTTCAAGTTTCTCCCTTTCAGTCGAAATGATCCACTCCTCCGTGTGATTATTTCTCTGTCTCCCGGGTGGGCTGCTGGCTCCGGGAGCGGGGCTGTGTGTTTTGATGCTACACAGTATCTCTGAGGCTTGCATAGGGTCTGGCATGAAATATTGTATAGGCTCTGAACAATACTGTACATGAATGAATGAGAACGCTACCTCTT
>NW_005314860.1:0-971 GCF_000412655.1 Myotis brandtii
TTCATCTATTAATATCCAACATGTATTTCATGAGTGCCTACTCTGTGCCAGTAAAAACAGACACAGGGCCTGTCCTCATGGAGTGTACATGAGTGGTAGACATAATCTAGTGTGGAAGGGAAGGGCTGTGCTTTCTAAAATGGGCTTGTGGCTACAGAGGGCATGCACAATGATTAATGAGAGGTTCAGGAAGGAAACACTTGAATTTTTATTTATCTTCATCTCAGCTTACTTCATATTTTTGGTATATTTGGTAATGTGCCTAATATATACAGTAGTATATGTGTACCAACTATACATAAATAATATTTGAGTTTATTCCACCAATCCATACTCATAAGGTTCCATAAACAAAAACATTTGCAGACCTCAAGGTAAAAGTATGGACGTGGGATCAGCTAGACTTGTTATCACAAGTTTGAGGTTGGTTTGAGTTTGAGGTTGGTTTCCGTCGCTCCCTGCCTGTGGGTCCTTGGCCAGCGCTGAGCTCCTCCTCATCCTTCACAAGAATTGATCTAAGGATTGAGTGCAATAACGTTAGTAAAGTGCTTATGTTGTGTCTGTTATATCAAGTCCTCAAAAAATGACTAATGTTAATATTATTATTCATGTGATAAATATTAAAATTAAGGCATCTTCCAGGTTATATAGAAAATATTGAGACGGGACTGATGAAGCAATGACCCTTAATGTCATAAATTATTGGTGGGGATGTAACTTGGTGCTACTTTATGTGTAATATGTACCAAGATCCTTAAAAATTTTAAGTCACTTTAACCCAGTTGTCTCCCTTCCAGGAATTTATTCTAAAGAAAAAATTGGAAATTTCAACACATTTATAATACTGACAAATTGGAAAAAGAACTAAATGTCCAAAGGTAGAATGGTCAGATTAATTTACAGCTTTATAATGGAATATTGTGCATCTCTTAACGTTTTAGAGACTAGTGGGAACATATTCATATTTAGTG
>NW_005314861.1:0-971 GCF_000412655.1 Myotis brandtii
GTGGCAGCAGCATGAAAAGTGCCATGGACACACGGTGAAGAACTAACTTGACTAGTTTCAGCGTGAGGGCTGGAAGAGAAGCTCTATGAATCGAAGCACAGGCAGATACTATTGCTCCTTGCTGAGCCCTTCCCCCCCTGAGCTTTCCATTAACTTGGCTAACGTCTTCTCTGTCCTGGTGATTCCCTGAGACGTTGCCACACACAACTTGGGTGTCCTGTCCAAGCCACTTCCAGTAGCTTTTCCACACAAGAAGCCTGCCTCAGATCATGTTTCAGAGTTCCCTAAAATCTCACAAAGATCCATAAACCCCAAACAAGCAGCAGCTGGCCTCAGCATGGCCAGGACCTCTTATTAAGTGGCTTCAAGCCTGGCCTAAGCAGTGACTGGTCTCAACTTGCATTATAAATCAAATCAAGGTCCTGAAGCCTGTAATAATCTGTTCCAAGTGTTGGCTTGGAATGTAGCTTCTACTAAGCAGCCATAAACTTGGCACAAGTGGCATCACATCATGGTGCCCACCAAAGGGTCCCAAGCACTTCCAAGCCCACCACAAGTGAATCAATGAAGATCACTTTATAGACACAACCAAGTGGTCCCAAGTTGGGCACAAATGGTGGCAGCAGAATGGAGAAAAAAATGTATGTTGTCACAATGAGAAGGATGAAAAAAAGGAATGCAACAGAAATGAGGAAGATACTCCTTGAAGAGAAACTGAACAACAGGGAGCAAACTATTGGCTTAGTTATTGTGCTTGTTGAGGAATTAATTTTGTATTCTACCACTGCCCTTTCAGCATAAGCATTTTTCCTGGCTTAAAGTAGGTAATCAATAAATTTTCTATAAATAATAGAAAAGTAAATTCAATCTCCATTTCTAAAAAGTCATAGACCATCATAAGAACTTTAGGAAGGTTCTGAGCTTACTTTGATCAGATCTAAGTAGAAGCTCATTTATCTCATATTTTTTTT
>NW_005314862.1:0-971 GCF_000412655.1 Myotis brandtii
TGACTAATGAGTTTGCCGACCACTGGACTAGGCCAAGCACACTCCCAGAACTACGGGAGCAGGACTTCCTGGGGGCATCCATTGTTAGGGCCAGAGCCTCCTCTCTTTGGGGTTGTGTGATGAGGTGCTAAAGCAGTGTTTCTCAAAGCCCGGTCCACTGACCTCTTGCATCAGCATCCGGTGGGGTATTTGTTGAAAATGCAGACAGCTGGATCTCTGCCCAGGTCCCCAGGAGGAGAACCTCTGGAGAACAGACATTGATTCTGCATATTTAACCTGCTCCCCAGGAGATCCTCATGCAAAGCTTGAGAACGTCTGGGAATGTGGGCCAGAGGACGTCTGGGTGGGGGGCCTTCTCCCACCAGCAACAGGAGGCTGGTCCCATCCTGGCAGCTCCCCATGCTCTGCCCACCTGTCTCCGTCCCACTAACCTCTGTTTGTGTCTTGTTCTCAACTTTCCAGCCAGATGTTTAGTAATAAACGGAGTTTCTTTCGGATCCACGCCAGCTGGAGACCGAGGTACCCCTTACCTGCTCCTCCTGTCCCTACTCCTCCTTGCCCCACCCAGTTTGGGGGCTGAAGAGGGGGACAGGATGGGCCAAGAACAAGGTGCATGTGCCTGCCGCCTGCCATCTGTCTTGGGGCCCCGATGAGCCCCTCGCCTTCCTGGGGATGCCTCTGCCAAGTCTGGGGCATGGGCCTGGTGCCCAGTCTGCCAGGACGGACACTTACAGGAGGCTTGGGATGAGTTCTGGCTCTGCTGCTGACCCCTTGTGTGATCTTGGCCAAATTGCTTTTCTTCTCTGGACCTCGGTTTCCCATCTGTGAAATGGGCAGATTGAACTAGAGGCTCTATGAGGGTCCCTCCCACTCTGACTTTTGCTGGGCCTTGGGTTTAGCTTCCCCACTGCCCACCTAGGGACCTAGCAGATGCCTGAAGGAGTGGGATTGGAACCTCCCTTGCTAACTCC
>NW_005314863.1:0-971 GCF_000412655.1 Myotis brandtii
CTCTGTGACACACCCAGACGTGAGGCCATCTTCCTGGGTGGCAAATGGTATGTCCTTGTGGGTTTGATTTGCATTTCCCCGATGAATAAGGGTGTTGAGCATCTTTTCATGTGCTTGTTGGCCAATTGCACATCTGCTTTGGAGAAACAGCTACTCAGATCCTTTGCCCACTTTTTTCTGGGCCTGTCTTTTCATTGCTGAGTTGGAAGCGTTCTCAGGACAAGTCCCTTATCAGATGCAAATCGTTGCTCCCATCCTGAGAGTTACGCTTCCCTGGTGGTGTCTGTCCTTTGGTCTCGTGATGACGTCCAATTTCTGTGTTTCTTCCTTGGTCACTTGTGCTTGTGGTGTCACATGTAGGAATCCGTCGCCTCATTTAAGGTTATGAAGATTTGCTCCCATGCTTTCTTCTAAGAGTTTTATAGCTTGAGGCCTCACATCTCCATCTATGATTCTTTTTATGTTTTTCTTTACAGGGTGCAGTGTAGAAGCCCAGCCTCATTCTTTCCCACGAGGATACCCGATTGTTCTGGAACCATCTACTGAAAAGACTCCGCTCCCCACATTGGACCTCAGCTCTGGTGTGGAAAATCAACTCTATCCCATTGGACCCACTGTGTCCGTCCTTGTGCCGGGACTACACTGTCTTACTTACTGTAACTTAGTAGTAGTCACACGTTAAACAATGCATATCGAGGGCTGGCTGGCTGGGGGCGAGGACAGAGGGGCCTGGCATCGGAAGGACCCTGGGCAGCCAAAGCCCTCAGAGAAGGGGTCCCCCATCCTGGCTTCCCTTCCCCTTCCCGCTGGGAGATGGAGTCTCTTCATCACCCGCTTTCTCCCTCCCTCCCCTGGGGTCCTGAAGAGTGAGCATATGGTCTATGCAAATTACATGCTAACGACATACAAATGAACCCCGCCCAGCCGGCGTCCGCCCCGGCTGCTGGACGGTCCACGCCACTCGGAGGAGG
>NW_005314864.1:0-971 GCF_000412655.1 Myotis brandtii
AAAAATAAAAATAATTGAAAAAATATTAAAAATGTCTCTTCCAAAGGCAGGACCCAGGGCCAGGACCCTGGAAGGCTGGCAGGAAATGGGACAGTTCCCATCCTCCCTCCCCATCTCTGATGCTGCCTGCATGGCTGCTACAGGATTCCCTGTTATCAGATGGGAGTTTTTCTCTTTTTTCTGCTCACACAAGAGAAGACTGCCACTGTACAATTTCTGTGTTTATATTTCTTTTTACAGAAATGTCTCCAACTGAGAAAAAGCCACTCAGGTTTAACCCCAGATTTCTGGTAGAATCTCATTAGCTCATCTTGGGCCAAAATAACTATATTTTGTAACTGGGTAACAATTTACTTTCTTCAAAGCACTTTGGCATCTATAATTTCTCCATAACACTGATAGGTAGGCGTACCATCCAGCTATTCCAGATGCAGGGAGCTGAGGCGAAGGGCTTTGCATAAGGTTTCTCGAGCAGTGACAGCAATGCCAGATTAGAGCCAAGTTCTCCTAATGCTGTTGCCACTGACGTGGTGAAGGGCTGGGTTTTGCAGTGAATCTGCAGGCATTTGAATCCTGGCTCCACTGCTCAATAACTGACTGTTCTTAGGCAAATTTAGTAAGCTTCCTAAACTTAGTTACGTTGTCTACAAAATCTATAGTTTTTCATCATCTATAAAATGGGGATATTATAAAAGAGACCTCACAAGACTGTTGAAAGGATTTGATGCTATAATATCTAAGTACTTAGCATAGCGCCCAGCATGTGGTAAATGTTCAGTAAGTTTCCAAGGAAAGCTGCTACAAAAAGTGCATTTATTTCCTTAAATCTCACATAGTGTTAGGGCCTCACAAGGGAAAGAAAAGAGTGCTTTTTACTCTCTCAACTTTCCTTACCAAGGTTCATTGCCCTTCTATCCAAAATTTCCACTCTGTGTCACCAGCCTCACCATAGGCGATCTTGACACATTTCA
>NW_005314865.1:0-971 GCF_000412655.1 Myotis brandtii
CTTCACCTGTCCCCCTGCCTCAAATCTTCACCACACTAATGTCTGTGTCTTTAATTATCTTCAACAATATTTTGTAGTTTTCTTGACTTTTGTTAAATTTAGTTATAAATATTTTATTCCTTTTGATGCTATTGTAAATTGAATTGTTTTCTTATTTTTATTTTCAGATTGTTGGTTGCTAGCATATAGATAAACAATTGAAATTTGTATATAATCTTGTATCCTGCTTTCTTGTGTGAATATTGAGATGATCGTGTTTTTTAGTTGTTTACTCTATTTGGATGTTTAAACCAACCTTGCATATTTGAGATAAATCCTACCTGACCATAGAATGCCATTCATGTGCTACAGGGTTTGGTTTGCTAGAGTTTAGTGAAAATCTTGGCATCTGTATTCATAAGAGATCTTGGTGTATAGTTTTCTTTTTTTGCGATGTCTTTGGTTTTGGTATAATACTTGTCTCATACAGTGAGTTAAGACTTGTTCCCTCTTCTATTTTCTGGAAGAGTTTATGTAAGATTGGTACTAATTTTTTATATGCTTGATAGAATTCACCAGTGAAGCCATGTGGGCCTGAGTTTTTATTTGTGAGAGGTTTTAAATTTAATACTTCCATCTCTTTGCTTATAATTGTTCTATTAAGATTATTTCATATTGTGTCAGTTTGGCAGTTTCTGTCTTTCGGTGAATTTGTCCATTTCATCTCAGTTATCTGATGGGTAGGTATACAGTTGTTCATAGTATTCCCTTGTAGTCATTTTAATTTCTATGAGTTGGTATTGATGCTTCCTCTCTTCTAATTTTAATAATTTGTGGCCTCTCTTTTTTCTTAATCTTTAGCTAGAGATTTGACAATTTTGTTTTGGATTATGTACCACTTTTATAATCAAACTAGAGGCCTGGTGCACGAAATTTGTGCACATCGTGGGGATGGGGAGGGTCCCTCAGTCAGGCCTACACCCTCTCCAATC
>NW_005314866.1:0-971 GCF_000412655.1 Myotis brandtii
CAGTACCTGCTGTTCAATAACTAAATGCTGAATGAACGAACAAATGAGTATAGCAACCCCTACACAACCCAATTTGCTTGCATACTTCTACATGTACAATACAAAAATTAACAGATCCAAAAAGACAGTTTGAGAGTTTTATCTCAACTCTTTAAGATATGTCATAAAATAGAATTGAACAAGTATTACTTTAACTAATACATAACAAAGTAGCATTTATTAATATTTCTAAAGAGGATAGTGTAAAAGTAGTGATGCTCACTTCAGGGTGTCTCAGGGAAGAAATCAGCTTTTCAAGGAAGAAAGCAGATTTTCCTAGTAGCTCAAATTTCCTTTCACAAAATTCAGTTAAACCAAAATAGCCAGCCAATAACTGTTTCACATTTTGTCACCCCAAAGAAAGTAATTTTTTTCCTGTTAGGTTGGTGTGAACTTTCCCACATTACTTTCTTCAGCTGTGTGTGCCATAGGTGACTAAGGAAAAAAAAATCTTAAATATCATTGTTTGGTTTAACAGTAGAAGACCCTGTAAATTGTTGTGCCCTCAATTAATTTAAACTTTTATTTTCTTTAATCATCTCTCTTCCTTGGGAAACTTGTACCTCCATAACCATGAATTGTACTTTTCCTCTAAGTTCTTCCTAAATAATAAACATAAATTTCTTCTGAAAACCTTTGAAATTAATCCCTTTTTGGTTAAGTTCAATTTTGTCTGCTTTTTGCTAGCCAACAAGCAAGTTGAGAAAGACAGTCACTTTTTCAAGTGCACTGTAGCACAAAATGCATTCCACAAGCTAGCACAAAATCATCTGCAAACCAAGGAAGCACCAGGCTGATAACCCAGCAAAGATCTAGGGCTAGGCTGTCAATAATCCATTACTTGATTTGTTCACTTGTGAAGCCACAGGTTTGATGTATAGAAATACAAAGCAAAAGTCATTTTCCTCATAATTCGATTAAGAAAAAAAGAT
>NW_005314867.1:0-971 GCF_000412655.1 Myotis brandtii
TGTGCACAAATTCACGCACTGGGTCTCTAGTATTTATAGTAATTATGTGATTGCCTGCCTTTTTTTAAAGGTAGGTTTCTTAAAAAATTGACCTGAAAATATATATTCCTCATCCATATTTAATACAAATGTGGTGAATTTAATATCATCATCTCAGGTCTCCCAAAATATCCTCAGTAATATCACATTGGGAAAACACATTAGGAATTTGTTTATTCTTGAAGAGTAGAGCAAGCTTCTCGTGAAGTTTTCAGGAATCAATAATATTTAATAACATACTATATCATTTTCTCCTGGAATTTTACTTAAAGCCTAATGTTTCATTGTCATTTTCAATACTGGTTACCAATATCCTTGCATGACAGTTTATGAGGTAATTTTTTACACCATTAATTTTACAGTTTTCATGACAATGCTATGGCTAAATGTCATATTCCAGTAGTTGTAGAATCAATTACTTATAGTACTGATGGGAAATTAATGATAAAGCAAAGCTCCTATTTTTTCCCTTTTATTTGTCCGCTTAAATAACCTTGGATTTGATATCCAATGTGCTCTATTTTACATGTGCTTCCCCCTTAATTAGACATGGGTAGGGAGGCACAGATTTTATTTTACACTTTGACTTTCTCCAAAATTGGCTCTGCTTATGAAGCATCATTAGTCTGGCAGCAAGTGCAAAGAGCCTGGCATCTTTAGTTTTGTGTTTGGATGAAAGGAATCTCAGAGGGGGAAAAACACATTTGCATGTGGGCAATACTGTCTGTTTTCAAGATGTAAGCCAAGAGAAGAGGAAGAAAATTAGGGGACAGATAGCATTTTATTCATTCATAATTTAATATCCCTAGCTTGTTGAGATCTTCAAAAATGATAGGACACATATCCAGGCAATCTGGAACTGGATAAAGAAAATTATATCACGGGTCAGTATTCTTGATAGGACCCAAGGAAATATCGCGAGATTGGTGATG
>NW_005314868.1:0-971 GCF_000412655.1 Myotis brandtii
TTTGGTCAGATTGGCAAAAATATATATTTTTTTGGTGATTAACAGAATTTTGGTAATTAGTTTATGTGTGCCATGAAACGAAACTGGTTGAAAATCACTGCTATACAGCAATAGGTTTATTTGGTGGCAGGTAGCAGAATATCCAACTAAAATGTGGGGCTTTGTGTTCTCACTGATATGAGGTCTGGAGGTAGGTTGTTCCGGGGTTTGTTAATTCAGCTGCTCTTTGAGGTCGGGGACCTGAATCAGAACATTTTGGCTTTCTCCTCATGATAGCAAGACAGCTGCTGCAAATCCAAATAGTGTTTTCTCACACAGGATCTAAAGGTGGAAAAGATGGCACACTTTGCTCTCTGTGTCTTTCTTCTTACGAAAAACCTTTCCAAACTCCCTTCTGCAGACGGCTCTTGGATCCCATTGGCTGTGACCTCATTACAAGGAAGGACGGGAGAGTGACTATCTCATCAGTTTAGTCTCTAAAGTTGGGGGTGGGCTCTGCCTCATGGAAAGAGGGTTGGGGATGGTCATTGATTAGACAACCAAAAGAGTTCTCTGAAAAGGGGTTTCTAGATAAACTGAAGTTCCCTTGCCAGGGGGAAAACCTTTATTTTATTTCAATCGTAATGAACATCTTTCTAAAACATTCCAGGTTTACATTTCCTTCTGGTTCCTTTCACCACCTGGAACCTGCTCTGTTCTCATTTGAGGCACTGTTTCCAAATTGGAAGCAGCTGTGCATTCCACAGTAAGGGAAATATCCCAGTTGCCCCCTCACCCCCAGGCTGCTTTGTTGACATGTCACCCAGAGTGACTCTGGCATTTTCACCCTGACCTGGTTCTCAACTCTCTTCTCGGTTCCACGTCTTGATCTGTTTGGGTCCCAACATTTGGTACCACCCATAAGGGCACAAAGCATGCTTTAAGGACATGCATCAGGCATTAGTTGTCTATTGCTATGTAACAAATTACCC
>NW_005314869.1:0-971 GCF_000412655.1 Myotis brandtii
CAAAGAAATGGAAGAAATCAGGCCCGATGATTTCCAAAGGTCCCTCCATTTCATCCCTAAAAACCATGATTCTAAAGCATATACCTATAGTTCCAATATTACTCCGTCTCTTAAAAATGGGGGAAATAATCCACAGATGTTCTCACCAGGTGCAGGCTTCAAATGTGTTATTTGTTCAGTGTGGGAAACAGAACAGCCCTCTTCAAAACACAACTCTATTCACACTTAACCAGGTTTCTTTACAAAAATACAAATAAACTATGCATGGCACATACATCACTCCTGTCATTGTTTAAAATTAGCATGCCTTTGTACCAGCTTCTCACCCGGAAAGATCTAAGAGTACACAATTGAGATGCTATGGTTCTGCAGAGACAAGGCTGGCTTCCCTCCACCTTCTCTGTCATCACCCAGGAGGCTGGTGAAGGTCAGATCTCAGCCTCAGATGCCTCCTTCTCAGGTCATCCTACGCACTGCCCATCACTCTCTCACTCCTGTCAAGCCTGCATTCCCAGCCTCTCAAAGGGTGCCTGGCCCAGAGAGGTGCTCCACAAACACTGCTAAATAAGCAAATTTAAGTTCCAACACTGGTTACGTAAGAAGGCCCAAATACTATCAGCATAAAAGAGCAACACTGGGGTAAAATTAAAAACCACCACCACGACAAAAGGTAAAGACGAAGAGAGAAAAGAAAAGAAGTCAAGGAGGACTCTGAGAAAAAAATAGACTAAGCTATAACTCCCCTCGGTATCTTAAATGCAGACATGTTGTTTTTTCCTTAAAGCTAGGGATAGAGCTTTAAGCTGGCTGCTCTCATCCATATGCAAACAAAAGGAAGTGGCACAGTGGATTTTCCTTCTTCCACATTCTGTTTCAACTGCAATTCTTTCTCAGGCTGAATCAGCTGAACAAATAATGAGGTTTTCTAGAGTTAGTTTGTATAGACTCAGAAATAGTTCTATAAAAAAAAA
>NW_005314870.1:0-971 GCF_000412655.1 Myotis brandtii
AACTTGGAAAAATCCTCTCTCTAATCTCTAACACCCATGGAGACCAGTCCCCAAACCCTTCTTTCTCTGTTACTTTCAGCTCTCCCTGACACTCAGCCCTTGCAGATCTTGTCTGTCCTTGCCACTGCCCCTTTTCTTCAATTTCTTCTCTGTCCTCACCCACAGGTAAAACTCATTTCTTTCCAGACCACATCCCAGCTGTCACTTCTCCATTTCCTTTAAACTCAAATCTTGCACCATAAAGCCCAGGAACTAAGCTGAGAAGATAAAATTAAATTCCTCTTAGCAGATCTAAGAAGGGGAAAATCTATGTACACCCACATGTTAATATGACTTTGTTTACTGATAAGATCAGGTAAAATTTGGGTTACTCAGTTCTGCCTATCACCTGAATATCTCATTCCTTTTTCATTTTTCCATTAGGAAGTCCCAGCCAAAACTAGGCTCTGTTTTTCCTAAGCAAGTCCTAAGCTTGGGAAGGATGCTGCTTTAAGAATTATGAAGTGACCAGGAGACAACAGATGAAGAAAGTCAGTCCCCACCCCTGGAGTCATATCAACTGGTGCTTGATGACTCTCATGCTGAGTGACTTGGGGCATGTTACCCCACCTCTCTAAGCCCTGGTGTTCTCATTTCCAAAACTAGGATGTGGACAGTCATTAAGCAGATATTTATTGGATGTCTACTGTATGTCATGCACATTTTAGGTTCTGGGAATGCACAATGAATGAAACAAAAAAAATCCTGCCCTCATATGCATACTGTATATGCTAGTGGGATGATGATAGCCATAGATAGATTTACCTCTTGGGTTATCATGAGAATTAAATGAAAAGATACTACTACTAATAAAAATATAGTAAACACAAATATTATGATTATTATGTGCCAATTGAAGCAGATGGGATATTATTATAACCCACATTAAAAAATGGGAATTATTGTAAATACTTGACACCTGTTTTAACCAA
>NW_005314871.1:0-971 GCF_000412655.1 Myotis brandtii
GAATGCACTTTTATCCCCCATCTACTGGTGATAACTACTCATCTTTCAAAATTATAAGCTTCTTGAGGACAGGAATTGTGTCTTACCAGGCAATCTATAAATAGTTGTTGAGTTAATGAACACACATACTCCCGTCTCCTCCCTATCAGGTCTTTCCTGTTTCTTGACAAAATGGCCTGTTTATTCCTACACCCAATTATAATACCCTCGGTGTATACCTTTATTAGAAACTAAAATACTGATGTATTCATTTGATTCTATCACTTTACTCAACACCCTGATTTGTTAATTTCTAACAAAATTCTCAACCTTATGCAAATGCTGAAAAAAAGTCTTTTGAATGAATAACTGAATAAAAATGGGCAACGTTTACAAGCACCTCACACTGCTAATGTCCTTTTTGATTGACTATTCCTTTTTATAACAGCAAGGTTATGTGGTTCAATAGGAAGCAGAAATAAGTAACATTGCACAAACCTTGTCACTGTGCAGGACATGCCTTAAACCTACAAATAAAAGCATTTTCAGCCCATTGCTGTTCCTAATTTTGTTAGCTTTTCATAAGAAAAACTGGTCTTCAGCACATTTCATTCACTGAAGCACATTCTGAGGAATTTGTTAAAGGTCCTGGTTTAGAGCTTTGACTGATTTGCCCCAAGGACACAATTATAAAACAAGTCTCTACGGAATATACTAATTGGTTTTGTTTTAATACCCTTTTATAACAGCATACATAATCCTTTTGTTCATATCCCATCTAAAGGGCATATCATATGCCAAAAATAGTTAGATGTATTATTCTTTCATTTTCTTAATGAACTCTACAATACTTTGTCTCTTCCCGTAAATTGCAAGTGGGTCACAGTTTGGAGATTAATTCTAAAAGAAAGAAACTTTCTAAGCATGGAAATTGTAAGTATTAACGGCAGTGTATTACCATCTGTCAGTGTTACTGCCCATCAGGCATTTTT
>NW_005314872.1:0-971 GCF_000412655.1 Myotis brandtii
TTTTTTTAATATCCCACTGGTTTTACCTATTTGTTATTGTTGTTTTTTGTCAATAGTATAATATGCTATAGTACAGAACTTTGTGACTAATGAATAAATTATGCTTGTGATTCTTGTTAGCATTACAAATGCAAGATAAAATCATCTAAAACCTATATTCTAGGACACTTAACATGAGAAAGTCCATGTTTCAAATATGACTGTTGTCATTTGACACTTAATATGAGCATATTCAAACACAGGCCATGTCCATACTGCCTAAAATGTGTATACTAGTTACACAACTTAACTAAAGATGCTGTTCTCAGTGCCGCTGTGGCTTTTCCTCAAGATTTGGCGGCCTCTAGCACTTACACAACAGAACCAGTTAATCGAATGAAGAGCAGAATAAAGACGTGGCATGTTTAAAATTTAAAAATGGATGTAGTCAATTACTAAAGAGGGGAAAAATGTAATGAAGATTATTTTTTTTGGATTGCAAGTTTTCTTTGTTTCTTGAAGAACAAATGAATCTGTTAAATATAAAAAGATTGGTGACAGTTTAGTTTAAACCAAACAGGCAGACAAATCCCAAATCCTTTGATGAGTGAACATCCCTTGAAGTACAAAACTAACGTCTAATCCTGTCAGCTGTGCTGGTGTTTATCCATACTCACAGATGCCTGTCAGCTGATTTTACAGATCACATTGCTATTGACAGGCACTTAGGATGGACCGAAAACCTGTAGACCTGTCCTTTGTCCTGTAAAAGAGGAAAGAAGATATTTCTTCTGGCTCTACGGCCATTCTCCTGGTCTGTTCCCTCTCTTGTTCCGTGCTAAAGAGCCAAATGGCAGGAGTTAATGCTCAAGGCCTGTTCTCAGTGCTATTCTTCTGTTGCCTAGCAACCCTCGATGGATGGTGAGCGCTGAAAGGTAGTCAGAAATTCAGAAAGCCAAAGGGTCAGGCTGACTTCCAGTGAGTGAAAATAA
>NW_005314873.1:0-971 GCF_000412655.1 Myotis brandtii
AAAGGAAGAGGGGAAACATCTTGACAGGCCAAGGACTGCTCGGGTCTGCGTGAACTACGTGGCCACAGGTCGTCTCTACAGGTCATCGTAGCAGAAATCATTTTCACACCCTTGCAGGATGCAGATGAAAGGTGGGCAGGAATGGGGAGACACGGATCCCCTCTTCATCCCTTTAAAAATAGGCGGCTGATTTGGGGAAATCTACATCCAGCATAAAAGTGTCTCCGTGTAGGATGCATGTAAATCTACACAGATATGTGCGAATGGGGAGCTCCAGGCTCTTTGGAGTTAAGTCCGGGGCAGGATTTTTCTAGTTTGAGCAAAACATCAGGTAGTCTCCAAAGCCTGTATCAGAGCATCTCACCAGAGCAAAGATATGAGCAGAGAGAACATTAAGAGCTCAATAAACATATTTATGGAACGTTCACTACACAGAAAGCCTTTAAGTGCCGTCTAGTAGGGATTTTAAACCGATCATGAATATGATGGGATATACAGGAGAATGCAAATGCCCTCACGCTCACACCCACCATGAACACTCTCTTCCCTTTTCAGGTCCAATGGGTGATGGGGCTGCCCCACCTCGGGCCAGCCTGGGTCTAGTCCTGGCACCTTCTCCTTATCACTGCTGGTTCCTGTTTGGCTATCAGTAGCCCAGCCACTGTGGCTCAGGACCTGGGCTTAAGGCAGCCGGGGGCCTTATCTTATCTGCCGGGCTGCCTCCCCAGTGGCCTGATGGCTGGTTGGCCCCGGTCTCTTAAAGGGGCTACACTGCACTGTCACCTGTTTCATTCACCCCCCAAGCATACCCCCCAAACCCGGGGAGCGCTGCCCATGGAGGGTCAGATGCACCAGACCACCCCCTCTCTGGCACCCTTTACAGCCACAGCTGACCGCAGGGCTGCTAATGGAATGTGCTCGTGACTTAAAACAGGGAAAGATGCTGATGTTTTAGATGCCGTTTTAAATGC
>NW_005314874.1:0-971 GCF_000412655.1 Myotis brandtii
TTATCATCCTGTCTTCCTTTTTCAGTTGAACAAGGCGGTAATCTCTTTTCTCTGTCCTAGGCTATTTCACCTTTACCTTTCTCCTAGCTGACATAGAGGAGGTACAGAGGTTTGATCCTATTTCATCACAAGAAAGCAACCTCATCTTCTCATTACTCGTCTACCAGCCCACCTGCATCAAACCTGCTCTGATTCTGTGTGAATTTCCTGGGGCTCTTGTAACAAATCATTACCTCCTCCTTCTTGAAATGCTCTCCTTACTTAGCTGCAGTTAACAACATGCCTCTATGTTTGGTGCTACATATCACAGGATGTGGTTGCTATGGTGATGAGAAGCTGAAACTGTGAGAGGATTTATGACATGTGTGGCTGAGGGACACATTTCTGGTGCTTTTAAACTACATCAGTCAGGATTTTTGGTTAGAAGCAAACAAAATATTTTAAACAAAAAGAATGATTATTTAAAGGCTAAAAGGCCTTATGCAACAGATCAGAATCCAGAAGCACAGGTTTGAGAAAGTAGAAAGAAACCAAAGGAACACTGGATGGCTCAAATGTGAAGTGAATAGGAGGGAAGAAGGGGAGATAAGTATAAAAGTGAGTTGGAGAATAATAGCTATGACAAAGTAGGATCAAAGGATGGGTCTCTTTTAAAGAATGGGTAAGGCATGAGAACATTTATTGACAAAGAGAAAAAACAGCCTGAAAAGAAAGGGTTTCTTTGATCATAATGGAATTAAACTAGAAATTAATAACAGAAAATATTGGGAAGACCTTAAATATTTGTAAATTAAACAAAGGGCATCTAAAGAACCATGTGTCAAAAAGGAAGTCTCAAGAAGTATTAGGAAATATTTTGAATAGAATGAAAATGAAAGCAAAACATATCAGGATTTATGAGATGCAGCTAAAGCAGTGCTTAGAGGAAAATTAATAGCTTTAAAGTGCTGATATTGCAAAGGAAAAAAAAA
>NW_005314875.1:0-971 GCF_000412655.1 Myotis brandtii
GTTCCAATAAAACTTTATTTATAAAAAGAGGCAGTGGGCCAGATCTGACTGTGGGCTGCAGTTTGCTGGCTCCTGACTCCATGAGCACCTCCTCCAAGTTCTTTCACATCTCCCTGCTCTGTGAAATCCAGAAACCTGGGAACCTATCTGTTATCCTCCTCGTAATCCCTTCCTCCTGCTTCTGTCCTGCACCATCATTATTTGCAGTTTTATTGGAGTCTCTGATCAGGTCATGAGCCATTGGAGACCAGGATGGGCTTTCCCCCATTTCTCTTATTTCCATGGTGTACTGTGCAAGGTCTGGCACACATACTGGTGTATGTAGTAAGTTACTTGGATCTGAACCTGATGTTGAAGAGAAAGTTGGAGAGGAGGGGTTTAGAGGCTCACCCATGGGGACCTGGCTTTCTCTGACTTTTTTATAGTGTTTTAAGGGAAATCCATGGTTTTGCAATTTGGCTCTGTCTCATCCTTGTGGATCATCAGCTTCCCTCCTCTTGTATTCTTCCAGGAAAGTTGAGGTCCTTTGGGTACACAGAAAAAAATGTGTATGCATGAGATTTGGGGCCCTTCATTTATTTATCTCCTGTCCCTTCCATGGCACTCCATGAGCTTTTGAATGAATGCATGGGCTGATGGAGGGAGATGGAGGTGTTATTTCTGTTTCCAGTTAGAAGTCGTTGGTCATATCTTCTGGGACCACGTTTCTGCCAGCATGGTGGCACTCTGTGCCTGCTTCCTTGGCAGGGTCTATTTGGGGCTGCTCTCCCAGCTCCACCTGGCAGAGCCCCTTGGGCACCCTCTCTGCGCTTTGAGTTTTGCTGTGGTCTGACCCTGAGGGAAGGAAGACAACTGTGGCTGAGCACAGCCCAGGTGACCTGCTCTCCCTGACTCACAGCATCACATGCACAGGCGCTGAGTCACGTCTCCTTGGAGGCCGATGGGGCCCTGGGGCCTCTGTCACGAGGACC
>NW_005314876.1:0-971 GCF_000412655.1 Myotis brandtii
AGATGGCTACATCACTAGGGGATGGGAATTTTTCATCTCTATTATAACCTTATGAGTACATCATTGACTGAAATGTTATGTGGTATATGATTGTATAGTTCTAGAAAAATAATAGGCACTTTATAAATATTTACTAACTTATTAGAAGAGAAAGAATTTATACCTTTGTCCAACTGATAAATCTCAATTGACAAGTCTAACTCTCTCAGTGGGTTAAATCCATTAAAGGCATAAACATCATAAATGGTACCAAGCTGTAGTTAACACTGAGGCTCAGAAGTAGGATTAACTTCCTAAAAATTAGATGGCAGGAAACCAATGTGCTACGAATAAGTTCAACTTTTTTATAGTTTCTTCCCTTTCAGAGACAAGTTGAATACCCAAATCTAAGATGTTTTATTTGCCAATCCATGTTTCTCAAATGTCTGAGAGGGATGATCATCGTGCAGAACTGCTCCCACTCATCTCATCCAGATTAATCTTACAGTTTAAAAATGAGAAATACTGCCATTTGACTAAACCATTTTTTTCTAATAATAATCTAATAGTTGTAGAAATGAATAATTAGAAAGTAGTTCTTTCATTGGATCCAAAATCTATACCATATTCATAAAGAGCAACTAATCAAATGTTCATACTTGCAGCCTTAGTAACCATTCTCTGAAGAATTAATTCGGCTCTCCAATATTACAGTAATGTTCACCCTTACATTCCCCACACTCACCCTACTTTTATATCACTTATCCAGGGAAGCTCAAAATTATGTAACCTAGACAAAAGGGCCAAAAGAACTCCCACAGTCCCTTTTCTGATAAGAAGAACTCTAAATCAATTGTGATTGTAGTTACCCAGCCATGTATTAAACTAAGCAAATAAGGGAGGATTATCAATTAGCTGTTTCAACCTTAAAGCAGAAAAACTAGCTTGTACCCACAACTTAATTCAAGTGTAATCATGTCTTTCAGAGTCCT
>NW_005314877.1:0-971 GCF_000412655.1 Myotis brandtii
GTTAATTTGCACATTACGCTTTTATTATTATAGATGTTTGCTGATGGTTTCTTCTTTTTCCCATTTATGTTACCTGTCTTTTAAGATACAACTGAAGTGCATACTCTTTAAGCATTTTTGTGAACAATTGAGGGTTGGCACTTTAGTTTTTTTTAGCTTTTACTATTTGTCAGAAAACTCTAGTTGGTAGTATAGAAACAGTTCTATCTTGGTCCTTCGATGTCCTGTATCTAGTTAAGGAACCCTCAGAGTCCTCAGGACTCAAGTGGGGGTCAGGGAAGACTTCCAGTGGAAATTATAGATGAGCTGATGCTAGAGGGTTGAGTAGCAGTATTAGATATAGGCAGGGCAAGGAGTCATGGAAGACATTTTTAAGGTATGAAACTTAACTCACCTAGCTCAGGAATATGTGAAAGCTTATTGTGTTGGGGTTCTGTGGATTTGGGCATCTCAGCAGAATGGAAATTTAGGGATTTCTCTTTCCTTATACTTTTCTCTTCTGCTCTCTGACTTTTCAACTATGAGCATGGTTATGTTTCTGATGGGGGATGGGATGGGGATATATTTAAAAAATAACAAGAAAGGAAATCACTTTGGTAGAGTACCACACCATTTCGTGTTTAAATAACAAAGTTTTACATTTTGGATATTTCAAATGAACCCATTAGCAGTTCATTTTGAAGTTTGGTTCTACTGCCTTGTATTTTAAGTGCTTCACTACTTTTAGCTTTGTACTAGACCATGTACCCATCTGCAGAGGGGGCACTCAACACCTGAAAGAATTGATTTGGTGATTTTTTTAATTTATTGTGCCCTAATTACAATTGTAGTAGACTTGCTTCACATTAGACTCATGAGATAAGCAGTTGATTACATGCAAGTATGTGCCTCGCTTTGTACCCTAAAATGTCTTTGTCTCTGAAAATATATGATCAAATTATTTAATCTTAGACTGCAGGGTTGTTGTGTGT
>NW_005314878.1:0-971 GCF_000412655.1 Myotis brandtii
CCACTGGGTAAACGCCCAATCAGCTCTGAGATCATCCGGTTCCCAGATGGACCCAGCACTATGAGTGCATTCATTCAGCACCATCTATGGGCATCTACCACATGCCAGGCACAGGGCTAGACTCTGGGCATACAATTGTGAGTAAAAAGACACACAGTTCCTGCCTTCATGGAGCTTACAGACTAACAAGGAGGGGAGGGAGGACCTAAACACATCAATGTATAATTATAAATTGTGATAGCAGCGGTGAAAGAAAAGCAGAATGCACACAGAAAGGGTGCAACAAGGAATGCTCATTTAGAACTAAGGTCAGGGAGAGTCTCTTTGGGAACATGACCTTGAAGCTGAGACCTGAAGGCTAAGTGGTTAGCCAGGTGAAAACGAAAGTGTGTCTCAGGCTGGGGAAATCCACACCTGAACATCAGCCAAATTCTCCTGTCGAGGTGCTTTCCATTGTAGCTATGCCTCCAGGAAGGACAAACACTCAGTCACTCAGCCTGAGTCTGGGAAGAACCAGAAGAACCAAGGACTGGGAGGAGAAGGGGAGTGAGGGGTACGGAGGGAGAGCCCTGACCGCCTAGTCACCCTTCAGTCTGGGGCACCAACAACTGCCTTGGCAAGACAGGACCTTGGACCAAGGCAAACCAGAGGGAGACCAGAAAGTGATTGGGCCAAAGCGCATCTCTCCAGAGGGTTAATGAGAGGCCTGGGACAGAGCTTTGAGGTCTTCTAGCTCCTGGAGCTGTGGCATGGAGCTGCTGATGGAGACAGAGATTAAACTAATGATCACTCAAATGAATACAAAATCACAAGGTTCTTCCCCAGAGTATGAAGCTTGGGGGAAACTTGGCTTCTGTCTTGCAGAAAGATAATTTTTGAATGAAAAATGGAGGGGTGTGTTTCTTACTCTTGGAAACCCATTGGCTGCCCATTGTCTAATCAAGGCCAAACCTTTAGCCTAGTATTCAAAC
>NW_005314879.1:0-971 GCF_000412655.1 Myotis brandtii
TCTCAACTCATCACCTTTGGGCTGGGACCTGGGGATCTGCCCTTGAACACCTGGGCACCAGTTGCTCCTGGAGGTTTTGTAACTTGAGCGTGCATTGGAATTGCCCGGAGGGCCTGTTAAAACGCGCATTGCCGCCCCCACTCGCAGTTTACCTGCAGATCTGGGGTGGGACTCGATAATTTGCCTTCTAACAAGTTCCCAGGTACCGCTGATGCTGCTGGTCAGGAAACCACACTTGGAGAATCGTAGCTTTAGTCGGCTTTGTCAAGGCTTGTCTTGGGAGAAGACTGTCAGGAGGGAAAAGATTGGAAGTGATGCTCCTGCTATTGCGGGATCTGGGGCATATGGCATAAACTCACCTGACCGGCTACTTGAGATTAGGGGTGAGGCTCATGGCTGTGCTGGGGTTGGGCCTCTGAAGATGGGTCATTCCTGCCTCCTTAGCAGAGATGATGATGGCCTTAGGATAGAGAGGAGGTTCCCTGGAACCTAGCCAGGCCACCCTTCAGTGGAGAGTTTGGCCTTAGAAGGGCAGGGAAGTGTTCGGGGCACTCCCAGAAAGTTTCAGGGACCCAGCAGGGCTACAGGGAAGAAGTCAAGAGGGTTGGGTCAAGACCAGGGGTAGAATACACTGGAAAAAATAGCTGATAAGCACTGGTTTTCCTTTCTGTCCCCAAACCATTCCCTAATTTTGTCAGAGTACTTAAGCATGAAGAGTCCATGATATGTGTAGTGTTGCTGCAGGGGAGCAGTTCCTGGAGGAAGAGGGCCTGCTTGTGCCCATTGGGCCTCTGATGGTTCGGCCTCCTGTGCGGGACATTATGGATTATGACTGCCAGTCCTTGGGCACTTTTGTCATGTTTTTATATGCCTCTTCCACCATAAAAATATTAAAGATTATATTTTATAATTGGGTTGGTATAAAGGTGAGTGTAATTCAGGCTGGATTCATTATCATATACTCATTATTC
>NW_005314880.1:0-971 GCF_000412655.1 Myotis brandtii
ATGAGATTCAGGGTCCTCTCTGCTAGGCAGTGGGAATGACCATCTACCTGCTGGCCTGTGGGATGGGCAATTTCTGCACCTGCCGTACAGCTCTCAAGCTCACTGCCCACTTTCTCTAAAGGATCATATATGTAGTAGCACCTTGTCAATCTGAAAAGGCTGTGGCCATTAGAGTTGTAGGTAAAATTGAATACTGCGTGGCTTGGCATCTAGTTGTTACATGGCCAGTGGAGGGGGAAAAGGTGCCTAGATGAAGGTTAACAGGCTTTGTGCTCTGGGGGTGGCTGAAGGAAAGGGGCAAGAGGCATTGAACTCTGTACCATGCCTAGAGCCAGAGGAGGCTGATCATACACGCTCCAGTCAGCTCAGGAAAACTCAGGTCCCTGGTTGAACTGTGTGGCCATGTCCCCAGGCTCCTCAGAGTAAATAATAGAAAGGATCCTGTGGAATAAAGCCCTCGGGTTTTGTTGACTCTGCAACTCTCCAGAACAAGCAGCGAGCCTCGGGAACAGAAATAAAATTCATGCCGAGTTATTTCCCAGCCTTTTAAAACCTAAGCTGTGTTAGATAAACATAAAGATCTCACGTCCCTCCTGGGGTTTGACGCCCCCACATGGGAAAAATCAATCTGTTTTATATACCCTTTGGCCCAAAAGATTTTGTAAACCTTTACTTTCCGTAGATTGTTGTAATAAAAATGATCGGTGTGCTTTGTGTTTTGTTAGTTTGTTTCCCAAATACATACTGATGTTGTACTACCAGATGGGCTTTTTAAAAATCGTACACATGCTTTTCTAAGAGTTCTGCCCAAATGATTTAAGTCCTGTAGTCGGAAGAGTGGAGTCTCTCCACTGGCTTTTATTCCAACATGAGAGGTGAATCCTACAGAGACTGAGCCAACGGTTTTGGCAAATGTTTTCTTCCTTATACAGGCTATTTATTTATTTTGTTAATCCTCACCCGAGGATATT
>NW_005314881.1:0-971 GCF_000412655.1 Myotis brandtii
CCTAATACACTGCTATTCATATTAGTAAGGAGAAAAAGTGACTGTGTGTGAATTTTTAACTAAACAAATAATAAAAGGGTGGATAGTAACATTTTAAACTGTGTGGCTTAACCAACAAGCAAGGAATGTGAATATGACAGGGTGGAAAGCTGGACTTTTTTTTTTAACAGTATCTTGTAGAACTGAATTGGGAATCACATAAAAATTTTTACACAATTATACAACAGTTTTTTGAAAAAATAAATCTCTACAAAGTCTAAAATAAAATGAAACAAAGAAGACTATGTATTCAGTTGGAGAGTGATTATAAATGATGTTAAAACACAGTAGTCTGACTAGACATTGCCAAAAGGATGTAACTTACAGATAAAAGAACTGAAAGAAAGCAAAGCCTTAAACTACTTTTGGTATCCAATTGTTCTAAGTGGTGTTGGTATTGTTATTATGAGATTTTGTATGTATAATGTAGCATAAAAGTGTTGAATAATTATTTTGCATGGTAAGAATATAATTTTCAGGTATTACTGAGTTAGAATTCTGTTGGGGAGAAAGAATAAAAAATGCAAAATAGAAGGGACTAAACAAAACTCAAATGTGCTTGGTTTGAATTACAAGTATCATTACTAGTATAAACTACTGATGTGTTTTATCTTAAAATTGCATGCCTTCGCTCCCTCCACTGAAAATAAAAAATCTAGAAACAATGGCCAACCCAATAAAAAGGAGCCCTTCTATCACCCAGATTTAATACTAAGTTTTAAGATATTTTTCTACTAACTGAAAGTAGGGCACCTTGAAAAAACGTGGTTGATTAATGAAGAAATGCTCCACAAAGCCCTAGAACATAGTTCTAGGCCAGTTATCAAGAACATTGCAAGAGATTAAAAGTGTTGTGCCACAAGGGCTCAGCGCAATCTTGAAGAGGTTCCCAAACCCACTATTAAAAAATTTGAGTATAAATTCTATATAAT
>NW_005314882.1:0-971 GCF_000412655.1 Myotis brandtii
GAACTCTATGTCAAAGGCTGGATTTAAGCCTCAGAGCAGACCTGATGCTTTCCATAGCCGTGCAGTAGCCTTCCCATTGCCAGCGTGCCTGGGCCCATCTTAGACCACCGGAGCTGTCTGTTGACTGGCCTAGGCTGCCCTCTGCTGGCAGAAGAGGGCCCTCCTCCCAATTCCAGATTGAAAGAGCGAGGTTGCCTGTCTCCCACCAATCTTCCCCATCTCAGTTAATGGCATCTCCGTCATCCCGTAGCTCAGTTCAGAAGCCAAGGACTCCGTTTCTCCTCTGCATCAGGGAGTCCTGCTGATTCTATTTTTTAAATAAAATCCTAAATCATACATTTCCTCAATATCTATTAATCCCATCCGCTCTCGCCATCCCCACCGGCCCCACCCTAGCCAAAGCCACCACCATCTCTTCTTTGCTCTATTTTTTCACTTTTACTCTTGTCCTGGCCAATCCAATTCCCGCTCCGCAGTCAGAGTGCTCCTGACATCCTCTGATTCCACAATCCTTTCTCCTCGTTTATAACTCCTCACATCAACCATTGTTGGACCAAACACACACACAGGCCCACCCACCCAGGGCTCTCTGCAGGCGTGGAAAACTACGAAGATGCGGGAGAACAGGAGAGCTCACCTCAGAGCCTCACAAACAGGCACTTGGCCTCCCCACTCCTCTCTCCATGTGGTGTCCCAGCCTCACACCATCTCACTGGCTCCTCTCCTTCCTCTATCCTCCTTCACTTGTGTCTGTCTCATTCTCCCCCTCCCACAAATCCGTTAATTTCTAATGCAAAGCAGATTGACCATTTCTGTTTCTTGGGCACCTACCACCCAGAGTTCTTAAGGTTTCACATTGCCCGCAAGCAGATTGTCATTATCGTCCCATAATATACAAACACACACATACATATATGTGTGTATATACATATATAACATACATATATTATATTATATATGTACTAGAGGCC
>NW_005314883.1:0-971 GCF_000412655.1 Myotis brandtii
TTCTTGACTGAGGAGCTGGCCAGGCTCCCAAGGTCTCCCAGTCCTTACTGATGGCCCACAGGTGGGAAGGGGAGTGGGCGTATGGGCGGGGCCCACGTTCTCATTTACCATATGGCCTGCATATCCACCCAACCTGGGTTCCATCATCCGGGTCCTCTCCCAGTCAACTCCAGATTAAAACTCCACAGAGACACAAAGGACTTACTTCCAGGCTGCCGGGAACGCTGCCTCAGCTTCCTCATCTGCCCCAGCACTGTTTTGCCATCTCCATGACTCCTTCCTTCCCACCCATCACACTTCCATTACTTCTACTACAGCATGAAGACTCCTACACAGAGAGCTGGAGGACAAATCTAGAAGTTATTGTATCTTCCCCAAAGCCAGGGGCTATCAAACCGAAGTGGTACTCAGAGATAGCGAGGGACAGACATACCGCTCAGACCACAGGGCACCCAGATCCGAGAAACAGAACAGAGCAGTAAACCACATGAGCCATTTGCCATTTCTACCAGCAATTGCCGGTAGGCATTTTGCTAAGAATATTAGAGCAATACAAGATCCCTTTAAAACACAGTTCAGAGAAAGTCTAAACTAAGAAACATGAAGACTGTAAGCAATTGCAGATGACGAGACTGGAACTTCTGAAGTATGAAAGGCACTAACACCGGGAAACAACTCATCACACAGACCTTCGTGAGATGCAGAAGCAGAGCAGTGAGAACCACCGACCCAAGATCCATGTATTCGACTTTCCAACAATAGTTATCAAGCACTTACTGTGTTCTTGGCACTGAGTTGGATCATAAAAGAAGACCTAAAGAGCCTAAAACAGATTGCTTGCCTTAGCTATATCTAATTAAGCCTTTTCCCTGGAGAAGAGGGATTAGAGAAACAATAGCTACCATTTATTGGGAATTTACAAGTACCAGATATTATATGGAGTATTTCCTACTTACACCTCTCTGCAGCCC
>NW_005314884.1:0-971 GCF_000412655.1 Myotis brandtii
TTCTTGTATGTGCCCTGACTGGGTATCAAACCCACAACCTTGGAGTATTGGTTCGATGCTCTGATCAACTGAGCTACCCAGCCAGGGCCTAAGATGCTTTCTAACTTTGAAGAGAAAGAGGCAGGCCTTTGATGTCCTTGGATATTGCATTTAGCTTCAGCACAGATTTCACTAGTGGCATTTATCTATGATACTTAAGATCACTATCAAATTCTGGGCAACATCCTGGCTTGCAGCCAGCCCACTGGCTTTCCCGTCTGCCACACTTTGCAGGACTAGTCATGTGAGAAAGACAGCGAACAGAAACAATTGCTGGGTGATGAATGGCTAAAAGTAGGGCAGCACAAAGCATGACGGGGACAAGGAATGCAATCAGGAAATGCTGACCTGGAACTTGGAGTGGGGTAAGCCGGGCTGTGATGGATGGCAGGCAGCAGCTGCGCGTACAGCATGTTGGCACACAGTCTGAGAAAGCACTGCTTAATTTGAATTGAAATGGGCAGCGTGAGAGGCAGAGAGGCAAGCAGTGAGCAAAGCCGCAAACCAAATACAAACCTTTCATCAATCTTTCCAACCACACTCCCACTTTTGGGTAGTATCATAGCTGTTCAGCATCATCCTTCAGTATGATAAAGACCCATGGTACAGGATTGTGGGGCCAGGGCCATGCATTATGAGACTTCTGAGGAAGGAAAAGGTAGAAATGGCTTCAAGCTGAGATCTAATGGGCATGTCTGAGCCAATCTCCAGACAAAGGTTCTTGTTTAATTTTTGGAATGGCAGCTCTGGAATGCCTGAGGTACTTGCGTGTGAGAGCAGAGTATTGTTGGGTCTCCCTTTAGTTCACCTCAAAATCAAGGGCTCCTTCTGTTATTTGTCTTCTTTCCTATTGGGCTAATATCTCTTGTATCTCAACCCAGGTCAGAGTTCTGGGCCGCTAGGTGCCAGGAGACTTGACCCTGGCCGGAACA
>NW_005314885.1:0-971 GCF_000412655.1 Myotis brandtii
CTGCCTCATTACCTTGGTTATTCATGGTGTTTGATGGGTTTCTTTTCTGTCTAGGTATTGATGTATGCATGGCATTACCCTAGTAGATTGATTCAAGAAAAGTCTTTGTAATGATTTCTAGTAGGAGTCACAGGTTTTTAAGTTGTCTTGAACTTCCCTGGCTTTTCAGATCTCTGTGAGTTGGTGGAAAATGTCCTCTGTTTCTTGGTTAGTTGGACATCTTTTCTGTGTCTAGGTCCTTTCAGACTCAGGGGACAAACTCTGCAAAGCAATGGGGTGGACATTAGGTTTCCCAATCTGTAAAATCCCTGTGCTGTTTCCTGAAGTTAGATACTGCTGGCAGTTCAGCCACAATGGATAGGTGTGGGCTTAGCTGGGAGAAGCAGGCTGCTACCTTTGTTGCATTATATCCTGTAATGGTGACTGGCAGACCTCAGTGGCCTCCCCTTTGTATCTCCACTGACCCTGGAAATGGGTGCAGAGTGCAGCCCTTGCTGAGGGAAAAATGTTTCTGCAGTACTAGGGCTCAGGTTTGCAGATAACGCACTCTGCAATCCCACACTCACTGCTACAGCTTCTTCTGGGCCCTGCTGCTAGCTCTGGGAGGGTGATGGGAGGTGGCCAGGCTTGGTGACTTTCTGTTTCCTTGTCTGAAATGCCAATTGCCAGACACCATGGCCATACCTCTGTTCTTTGTGCTTGCCCAGGTCACTGGGTTCAGCTGCAGCATACACTGACCACTTCCCTAGGAATACTCACTGTATTTCTCTGTTCCTGTCTGAAGGGAGTGCCAGTGACAACCTACTAGTAACTCCTTCCCTCCCTGGGCTGAGACTCACAGTGAGCTCCAGGTTGCAAGCTCAGGGATTCATCCCCGGCACCATCTTAGCTCTTCTCTCTCCCACCTCCTGGTTTGCTCCCCTTGCCCACCTTCAGATGCTTCATTATGCAGATCTCTCAGATGTGTTTGT
>NW_005314886.1:0-972 GCF_000412655.1 Myotis brandtii
CGCACAAAAATTAAGAAATGTTTCAAGTTTTTAAAGGGGGTCAGAGGTGTAAAAATGTCAGGAAAAGACCTCCTCCAAAACACCGATCCATCTTGCACTAACAATTGTTTAGCTCTCTTACCAGATTAAAAACTCGTTGAGGTCGGGGTAACATTGGAAACACCTGTTCCTTGCGAGACATAGGGGCAATTCATTTATTTATTCTTCCCCACGTTTCCCCGAGATCGGCACCACTACCCCCATTTTCCAGAAAAAGGAGACTGAGGTTCAGGCTTTTGCCCCGTCACATAGTAGTAACAGGTGGAGCCCTCCACCTGGCCGAGTCCCGCGGCGACCTGGCTGGTGGTAGGCACAAAGGGGCCGTTCACTAAGCATTTGTCTAATTGAAGGCCACAGCCTTAATTGGCAGCAGAAGGGCTCCGAACGCGGGGGCGCCCGGCTGGACGAGCGGCTGCACCGTGAATTTCTGGGAACTGCTGCTTGTGAGGAGGCGGGTGGGACAGAAAGCCGAGTGGTAGGCAAGACCCTTACTTGGCTGGAAAAAGAGCAGGTTACTGGTGAGATAGTTCAGCAACTCCATAATCCGATGTTTTTCCAAATATTTCCTGGCCTGGAGCTCCCGGCTGTTGTTCTCCATCTCGCCGCGTTAGGCCGTTGCTAGGCGACGAGGAAGCTTTGCGGCAATTGGACTCCTCCTCTTCCGCCCTGAGAGCCGGGCATAGGCTGTGACCTCAATGGAAGCTTTTCTCTGCTCCTGAGGGGAACCCTAGGGAGTGTGGGGGCGTGGGGCCTCCTGAGGGAGACGGGTGCTGGGCCTCTTGCAGGCAGACACCCCCCGCCCCTTGCCCCTTCCCCATCCTATTGGGGGCTTACGGCTGGGCCTGATGGTCTTTTCCTGTGCTCGGTACTTGTGAGGCGGGTTAGTCAGAAGCTAGGAAATTCCTTGGCAAGTGGACTAGGGAAACTGAGACA
>NW_005314887.1:0-972 GCF_000412655.1 Myotis brandtii
GGGGGGTTGTCTTTAAATTCAAGTTCAAGGTCTCCCTGGGATTGCAAACAGACTGATTAGAGGTCAAATTCACTCATTTTCATTTGGCCCACACGGTCTTTTAAAAGGCACTGTGACAGGCAGGTGTTAACTCTTGGTAATGATATACACACCTTTGTACCCACAATCTTAAAAACGGATACTTCATGCCTATATTTCATCTGTGTTACAGGCATTTAGTCTCCTAACTTGTGTTTTCAATACACCATCATGTCATCGTGTCCCACCATCAGGGACAAATCTAATGGGCACCTCAACTCTATATTCTACAGCATGCACAGAAGAACAAACTGGAACAAGTGGTTCAAAAAGTATCTATTTTATGTAACTTAAAACTATCACTCCTACAAAAATGCGTTTCACCAAGTTTTTGGTGTGTTTTCCATGATTAAAGTTAACAGAGAAGTCTGAAAACACACTTGAGACACATGCCTTTGATTTCAAAACCAGAAAAACACAACAAAGCAATCTCTCTTGGCTTCCCTCTGAGTGAAGAAAGCCAGGGCATGCTGGTCTAGAAGCAATACACACCTATAAACCATCAGGAATTAACTCACCGCCCTTCTCCACCCCAACCCCAATCCTTCCCAATCAAAACAAATGGAAGAGCTGAAGGGAGAGAAAGAAGTTGCCAAATGCCAGCACGTGCTCCAACAGCTTCTACGTTATGAAGTAGGCTTTGCACTTTGCAGAAGTGATGTCACTGGGACAAGATCAGTCAAGAGTCAGCAAGTCTGGCTTCTGTTTTTCAATGTCTATAATGATCTACCTAAAAAATAGGCACGCAAGGACAAATACTCAAGGCTGTACACCATCAATTCACTGATGTGGAAACTGGAGAAACATAACTGTCAACAGAGGACTAATTGGAAAACTATGACGTTGTTAAGAATTACATGTACTGCCCTAGCTGGTTTGGCTCAGTGGATAGAG
>NW_005314888.1:0-972 GCF_000412655.1 Myotis brandtii
TATTTATTAGAATCAATAAACAGAAGTATATATGCGAATCAGAATCATATCATAGTTTAATTATTTAGGAATCAGTCAGATTACTCTTATATATCAGTTACTCAGCCTTTGTTCAGTGAAGAACTCAGCATTTGATGCTCTGTATTCATCTCTATCCACACACCTGTTATCACTTCTCTCCACCTCGTTGTCTACTTGGATGACCCAACAGCCTGGCTTCTGTGTTAGCTGACTTCCTCACTTTCAGTTATCATTCCTTTCATGCCTCTTACCACCCACTATTAAAACCACACTCTAAAAGTGGTCTTGTTGAGTAACTATATTACCTCGTAGGAAACCAACTTTCACTCCTTACCCCTGCAACCATCCTATGAGCCCCTAAATGTACTCATTAACTTATCAGCCCAATTTGTCATTAGACTTCACCCCCATGTAGTTTCTCTTCCCTCCTATTCTTGCATAGGTTCTATGATCTTCCTTGCAAATATCATCTGTTCTCTTGTACATCTCTGTCCAATTTTATTTCAAGGCCAAATCACAACCATGATTAAACTGAGTTGTGCATATGTTTTTGCCTACACTCAAGTAGCTCAATATTATTTGAGAAAATCATAAAACTTTACTGTCTGGCAAGGCCTGGCCTAGACTTGGGCATGTGAGCTGCTTCAGGCAAAACTCAGAGTGAGCCCCTCCCTAAATTCTGCACATTAGATGCCCCTCTGGCTTCATTGAGTCCTGACCTTGCTATCTGGTCTTACTTTAAATTCATGACCCCAGACTTCAAATGTTTAGTCAACATTGCTCCTGAATTCTACCAAACTTTCCCAATTAGTCCACTTTCGCCCCTTTTGGATGGCTCACTGTTCCATGCCTCACATATCCAACATCTTCCTTCTCCTGTTGCTTCAGCTTGTCCCATACTTTTTCACACTGAGGAAGAAAAGCAATAAGAAAAAAACTCTCTCATCACGC
>NW_005314889.1:0-972 GCF_000412655.1 Myotis brandtii
TATAAGAGGGCCTGGACCAGAGTTTAGCAGTTCATAATTAAGAAGCAATCTCTTTCAAGAAGACTCCTGTGGAACCGTGTAAAAAATTTAATGACTAGACACACACTTTCTATCTATCTCCATTGGCTTCTTCTCCTATATTTACAGATCTGCTTTAATCACCTTCATTCACATGCAAGACATTTCCTTAACTTTTATTCCTGTCCAAGCTACTATCTCAACTTCTTCCTTTTACTACAACATACTTCTTAATAATTATCACCCTTACTATATTCACATTTTTAGCAAAATCTTTTCCTTCCTATTTTTCCTCATAACTTGTTTTTGTTGTTGTTGTTGTTCCCAACATATTTTTCTGGGAATTTCTCTTCAGCTGACTTGATAGTATTGGCATTCCCTAGACTGAGTGTGTTCCACATGACATTGAGTCAGCTCTGACCCCTGGCAACCCTATGAATGAGTGATGTATATTCCTAGAGTAGTGTCTATCTTTTCAATGTAGGGAGAGTTCAAAACTCAGACCTCTTTTCTTCACAATATACTCCTCTGTGAGCAATCTCATACATACTGAGGTCTTCCATCTCACCTTTTGTATCCCAGGTGCCACTGCTCAATGCTAGATATGTATTTCAACTTTCCACCTTTAAGTTTCACAGTTAACTCAAATATACAATGTTTAAAACCAAACATTTTATCCTCCATAAACTTTTCACTCAAACATCAAAATATTCCATCCTCTAATGTGGAAATCTTGTGATTATATTTAACTTTTTTTTTTCTAACAACTCATTCCTCCTTACTGATGTGATTTATCAAGTTCAGTAAATTCTACCTCTACAATGATTTTCAAATCTACCCTTCTCTATTTGTACTTCCCCAAATTTTTATTATCATTTAATTCAAATCACTGTAATCATTTTATAATAGGATTTTCTGCCACCAGTGTGGATGCAGGAGTCAAAAGAAAATAGG
>NW_005314890.1:0-972 GCF_000412655.1 Myotis brandtii
TTCCTCTCTGAAATCAATAAAAAAATTAAAAAAGAAAGTCAGGGGTTGGAGACCTGCCGTCCATTTCTTAGACTGCACTAAAATTAAAGGGTACTGTGCTCCTTCTCGTCCTGAATTCCCTTTCTACCTGGATGTGGGCAGCTGTTTTCCCAAAGGACTCAAAACACACTTGAGAAACATGTCAGCAACTTCACAATATCTTGCTGGAAGCAGATGGGTGGAAAAGCCAATAACAGATAATTTCATAAGAAGTTAAAGTTACATCTACCATATGAGCTAGTCATTCTTCTCCTAGGTGTTTACCCAAGAGAAATGAAAGCATTTGGCCATGCAAAGACTTTTACACACAGATGTTCAGAGACACATTATCTTTCATAGCTCAAAACTTGAACAACCCAGATGTTTATCAACAAGAGGAATGTATAAACAAATTATGATATAATTATGTAATAGAATACTATGCAGCAATAAAGACTACTGATATACACAGCACCATATATGAATCTCAAAATAATTATGCTGAGTAAAAGAAACCAAACTAAAGAAAGAGTACAAATTCTGTAATTCCATTTATAAGAAGCTCTAGAAAGTGCAAATTAATCTACAATGACAGAAAGCATCGTGGTTGCCTGGGGAGGGAGTGAGAAGGAAGGGTTGGAGGGCATAAAGAAAAGTTTAGGAGAGTGATGGATTATGTTCATTATCTTGATGGAGGGGGGTTTATTGGTGCATATATGTGTCAAAACTTATCAAATTTTATACTTTAATATGTAACATTTGTTGCATGTCAGTTATACCTCATTATAGCTATTTTAAACAGTGAACCACAGATACTTGATATACAAATGGAGTGACTTGTGCATTCCTTCCTTCCTCAACTCCCTCCATCTCTTCTTTTCATTAATGTCAACTGACCACCTTCTCTGACAAAGGGTCTGAAGAGGAAGCAGGGAGCAAAATAAACATGATCCC
>NW_005314891.1:0-972 GCF_000412655.1 Myotis brandtii
CATCCCACACGCGTACGAACTTACTGAAGCTTGTCTGTAACCAAGGAGAGGCAGTAACTGTTCCTTCAGACGGTGCTGCCCTGCTTCACCTTTCCCCACCCCTTTATCTGCAGCCGATGTAAATTCTCTCAAGACAAATTAGAACTTTCTTCCTGGTACTTGTACTTATAGAGAGAGCCCTCACCTCCAGAAAGGGTGGCATATTGCCTTTGCACGCACTGCTGCTGCTGGTGGCTTAGACTTCATGCCCCAGGACATGGTCCTTTTTTTCTTGCTAGCACAAGGCTCAATAAACTCATTTAAAAAGACTTGCAGCCCTGGGCGGTGTGACTCAGGTGGCTGGAGCATCATCCCATGCACTGAGGGTAGGAGGTTCAATTCCAGGTCAGGGCACATATCAGGTTGTGAGTTCTATCCCTGATCAGAGTGAGCATGTGTGAGAGGCAGCTGATTGATGTTTCTCTCTCCCTCTCCTCTGTTAAATCAATAAAAAATAATAAAAAGGACTCAGCTGTGGAAGTTAAGATTTGTGTTTGACAAACATAGCCAATACCCTTAGTTCATTTGGGCTGCTAGAACAAAAGACCAATTAAGTGGCTTATAAACAACAGAAATTCTGGAGGCTGGGCTTCAAGATCAGGTTGCCAGCATGATTGGGAGAGGGCCTTCTTCCTGGAGCAGATTTCCTGCTGTGTCCTCCCTCAGGTGCAAGGAGTGAGGAGCCCACTTGGGCTTCTTTCATAAGGGACTCCTGGTCATTCATATCACAGCAACTATCTAAAACAGACTACACATGATGGCACAGATCCCATAAAAAAGGATAAAACCATAGCAGTAGACATGATTTTATGGAAGGGAATTTATACTCTCTCTAGTTTCAACTATCAGCTGTGTGTTTATAGCCCTCAAATCTGTGCATGCAGCTCACATTTTTCTTTTTTAAATTTTATTTTATTGTTTAAGGTATTACAA
>NW_005314892.1:0-972 GCF_000412655.1 Myotis brandtii
AACATTATTTCAAAAACCATCTTAAACTCTCTCAAAGACACTAAAACCAAGCTTTGGGCAGTGTAAAACTGATTTCCCTGGAAACAAGCGGGTTCTCCAATAAAAAGCACATTTATTCTGGTCCCCACTTCCTCCCCCCACCACTACCTTTTATGAATATTATCCTTTGGCTGTGTATTAATTTATATTCATAAAGACAAAACTCCCATAAATTTGAATGTGTTAGCTAGTACAGTACTAAGAACATTGTGGGCACTAAATATTGGCTGGTTGACTAATGGATGGATTGCTTTAATATTCCCAGCCAATGACCAGTTCTGTGAAATAAGCATCTGTTTCTCCAATACAGAAAACTGCAAATAAATACCAGTATCAGTATTTTAAACAAATGGAGGGAAAAGTTATTGGCCAAACTTTCTGTTAAACAGCTTGGCTTTTGAATTAGAACAATTATTAGTGAGAGTCAGCCCTGGCAGCAAAACTTAATACTTGGGGCATCTGGGTAAACACTTGGCACTAAAAACTTACAGTGGGAGAAGGTTCTGGCAGGCTGTGGGAACCTTTTTCCTTCCAGTTCACTTCCAGCAGCTTCATGTGTACATGTCTCCCCTCGATGAAGGCTATATAGTCCTTGAAGTTGTTACACGGTCCAGCTATGACACTCATGAAGTTGAGAAGGTAGCTTAAGTATTCCAAAAAAGAGGGTTTTACTCTGTGAAAATAGAGTTTTTTTTAAAAAGGTTGAAAAGTATTCAGTCTTTAATTTTTCTTTCATATTTTCAAATAAGAAAATCGTAAACACAAGTGTTACCTTTACGGTTTATTAAACATAACAGGGTCTTTCCTTGTTCTGTTTCTCTAAAATCCGCCTAAGAGAAATCTTGTTGAAAGGAAAAGTTAATGAGGTGAGTGGCTCAGAGAGGAGGCAGCACTCCATGGCGCCCTCTGCTGGCTGGTCACTGCTATAAGCAC
>NW_005314893.1:0-972 GCF_000412655.1 Myotis brandtii
TAGCATTTAAATATGAGTAAGTGGAGTAGATAAAATGAGAATCAGCAAAGTCGAGTTCTTGCAAAAGACAGACTATATATTGTATTATAACACCTGAAAATGCTGGACGTTATAAACAATTTACAGAATTAACGGAGCTGACAAAAATAAGGAAAAATCACCCAAGGACAAAACTGAAAAGAAGGCTGTAAAAAAGAGTATTAAGGTAGTTTTCTCTATTTTTATATTTTCAAGATGTTTGAAGATTCAAAGGTTCTTGAGGTGAAGAATAGAAAAGTTCTTTAGCCCACAAAGGAGGGAAATTGAACTGTCACTGTATATAATGGTGTAAAATAATGAACTAATTTTCTTTTTAAAAATCTGCCAATTTGACAGGGAGAAAGCAGGAAACTTGTCTGTTTTTCTCTAGGCACAAAAAGATATGAATAAAATAGCTTTCTCAAAATTATGCTACCCAAGGCTAGTTTGGAATTGGAGTTTTTAGTACCTGCGTAGCAAAGTAAATTTCAAGCAGAGTAATTAGCAAAAAAGTATGTAATACATGGGACACATGACATAAACTAATACAGATATCTCTCCACTGATAGGCCCTCAGCAAGTACCTGAGGAAAAAATATAAACCATGAGCAAAACCTGGGGAAAAAATCAATATTACTACTCTTAGAAAATAACATAATATATTTTTCCAATACTGCATATAAACATGAGTGAGACTAAGATTAATAAATAAAGTTTGGATTCAAAACATGTTACTAATAAAAAAAATATGAGACAGTGTAGACAAATACTGGCTCAATAAGATAATAAATATATAAATGACTAATTCTGAGAGTCAAAAAGAATACTTGACCAAAATGTCAAGATAACAACCTAAATATCAGTTAACATTTGTGAAATTTGATTGTTTAGGCATAGAATGGTAATATTTACCACATTCTTTAACCATAACAATATTGTTACAAGTAAAAAAAA
>NW_005314894.1:0-972 GCF_000412655.1 Myotis brandtii
TCTATCGCTCCCTCTCCCTTCCTCTCTCTGAAATCAAAAACAAATTTTTAAAAATTATCATTAAAACTTACCATATGAAGAAAATAAAGAAGAATCATATAATAATATAATGTATTTTCAATAGAAAACATAATAAATTCAACATCCATTGATGGTCATCCATTATAACCCAGTCTCTTATGCACATCCCTTAATTTAATTCCATTTCTCATTCTTCCTACTTCCCTCATTCTTCCACTGTGACCCTGGCATAGTCAACCTTGGCAAAATGCTCTAACTCCTCAACCTCTTCTCCAATCATTTTCCAGAACTACAGAGCACAGAGAAAACAAAGAGTTAGTATTACTGTGCTTTGTATCACACTCCCAGTGGGAGCTAACCCAAAATTCTTTGAGGGTAAGATTACATACATAATTTAGTCTTTGATAATTTCCACCGTGCTTATCTCAGAACACACAGTAGATGTTCAATATAATAAATACTAAAAGCTGTAAAATACATATGGGTTTACATGTGGCAGTTTCTAAAATGTTCTTAAAACACCTTACTTGTATCAGTTCATTTAATCCTCACAATAAGAATAATTATTCCCATTTCACAGAGGAGGAACCAAGTCATAGGGAATGAAAAACTTTGCCCAGGGTCACACAGTAAGTGGGGTCTGAGATTCAAACGCAGGGCTCAGCCTTCACTACAAGATACTGTCAAGTGTAGACCAACTAGTTCGGGCAGTTTTACCAGGTCAGAATCAGAGACCACAATCTATATGTTCAATAACAGTGGCTGGTTAAATAAACTGTGATAGAACCTTGTGTTGCCATTAAAATTATGGTATGTATCTCTACTTATAATACCAAAAACCATTCATCACAAAATTGAAAAAAGCAAACTAGAAAACAGTATAATAAACCTGCACACGAATATTTATAGCAGCCTTACTCATAACTGCCTAAAACTGGAGGCAACAAAGAC
>NW_005314895.1:0-972 GCF_000412655.1 Myotis brandtii
CCTTCCCTCTGAGATTTGATGTTTTTGTTAGAAAAGCCCTTCCTCTTCCATGGTCAGCTGGCCACTCCTAAAGTAGAAGGTAAGGCATCCTCTTATGAACTCTGGGGAAGCCATCCCTGGTTCCCACGCCCGGACCTCAAGGAGGAGGTCTGTTTCCCTCACTGTGCCCGGATGAATGAATGAAGTCAGCTGATGAGCATATTCCTTTCGAAGGATATGCTGCTGTTTGGAAATGAATGCAAACCAAACCGTGGCTGCATTTGTGAATACTGCTGCAATGTATGGAATGTGTGTGCGCGCATTGGTGGGATGTGCTGGCTCTGCTATGATAAATAATTTGATGGGCCTTGAACTTACACAAGCAGAGTAGTTTCAGAACATCGCCATGGAGATGAAGGAGGACTCAAGCAGCAGGGTACCACTTAGGCAGTGACAGATTTTTATAGAAAATGGGCTGAGAGACACCTTTCTTGTCAAAAAATCCTCTAAGAAATGGGAAGAGTGCTTCGAGGCAGAATCAACCTTGCATACCCTGCGATGGGCAAAAAGGCCCTGAAGTGAATAAAACAGGAAGAGCAGGTCAGGAAGAAGATCAATTCTTAGTGATAGATGACAAGACAAAGGGGAAAGAGGATGTTGGAGGCCCGAGGTGATGTTGGAACTCCCATTACCAGAAAATAAACAGAGGAAGATGTTTCAAGCGTAAATTACATTAAAGAACAGAGGAGAGAATCCCATGTGGGAAGTGATGGAATATCACACAGTATTTAGGGCTGGAGGAAACTGGCCCCTTGGGCGGTGGCAGTGTTAACCGTTGTCACGCACTAGAACTACTCTTCCAGCTCTCCCTAACCTGCAGAGAAGGACCTTCCCTGTCATTCTGTCACAGCCCTCAGTCGGGGAATGAGCTTGGATACATCACTACTCTCCAGTCCACTGAGTACCCCTGCCCCTTCCCACGTCAACATTTCA
>NW_005314896.1:0-972 GCF_000412655.1 Myotis brandtii
CTGACTGGGAATCAAACCAGTGACTTCTTGGTTCCTGAGTCGACGCTCAACCACTGCGCCACACTGACTGGGCTGTTGGACTATTTTAGTAGCTCACGTTTGAAGATACACAAAGGGCTTTAAGATTATTTTTAAAGGGTTAGGGTTACTTACCAATCAATCATAAAGATCAGGTAGGAGATTGCATCATATTACTTCTACATTCCTTTTCTCGTCTATTGGCCTAGAATTCTATGGGATAATGTTGTTAGGTGTCTCATCCTTAAAATAGGACAATAATGACTTTGTTGATGCTCACTAACAGGCCAGGTACTATTCTAGGTACCTTTCATGCATTAAGTAATTTAATTATTGCAAATATACTAGAGATTGGTACTATTTTTCCCATTTGTAGAAGAGAAAATAGATGTACAGAAAGGTTGAGCAACTTTCAAAGACCAGATAGCTGGTAGGTGGCAGAGCCAGGATTTGAACCCAGAGTCTGATTCAAGAGGTCACACTTATGCATTATTCTAACCCACCTCTTCCAAAGAACTCACAGTCCAGTGGCTTCACAGTTAAGTGGCAGAATTTTCTATGTATTTGTTCTCTTCATGTATAAGGGGAAAAAACCCTTTGACAAGCCTCTGGCCATCTGCCTGAAGCAAACAAGCAGCAGTGAGGACCACAGACAATGGCTATAGGATTCATAAGAGGAGAGAACTTGGATCAGCCTGGATTTTAGGGAAGGCTTCCTGTTGAAAGAAAAAGTGTAAATGGACTCTTAAGAACAGATAGAAGTTGGACCAGCAGAAAGATGGAATTGACATTCTGGATGGTAGGAGAAACTTGCTTTGGCTGGGAAAATGGCCAGTTTCAGCCTTGAACGAGGGGTTCCTCCTGGAACTTGACTGCATTGGCTTTCTTTGGGACCTGACCATGAGATCATTACCTTGAAGGAGAAAAGAGAACAGGGCTTCTCCTTCAGGACCA
>NW_005314897.1:0-972 GCF_000412655.1 Myotis brandtii
AAGATTCAAGGAGATGAAAGCTGCTGCTTGAGATTATACAACTATTGGGAAAACCAATCCTCATGTTATTTCCATTAATCATTTTCCTTCCCAGCTTCAAGGCTCTTAGCTATGATTTTGTCCTACAGTACCACACATATATATCCTAGTTTAATAAAGAAAATTCAGTAAACTCTATATTGCATGTCATCTTTGATCCACAGAACGGTCATAGTGCCCCATGGCTTTAGAGATTATAGTAAGGATTCCTTTGAGCATGCGCAGAGAGGTTGGACTACAAAAGAGAGAAGCAGAAAGTAGATTTGTATAAGGGAATTTTTGAGTTAAGAAGGTAGTTAATTATCAGAGTTGGCCTGGAATTTTAGCTTTCTAAATCTTTTGTGCTATCTACAAAAACTATTTTAACTTTGTTCATAGAACACATCTAATTTAACTAAGAGTCAGAGATACTTCCAGGGAAAATGTGCACCTTCTCCAAATAATCTTTTGAACCAGAAGTCTCCCTCCTATGAAACTGCAGACACATCTCCCAGCTCTCTTATTAGTAACTTAGAACCCTAAAAGAGCTGCTCTTCTCCGTCACCACTCCAACACTTCCATGTCCCATTGTCCAATCTCCCATACTTATGATTTGGTTTTAAGAGAAATTGAAGTGATAGCAATTTTACTCCATATTAGCATATCTAATTTTTATGCTATTTGTTGGTAGATCATATCATTGTTATTTTTTGAGGTATTTACATATGTTAAAACACAAATCTTAAGCATGGAATTCTAAAATTTTTGTTGAACATACACCAACAATATCCAAACCTCAGTCAAGATATAAAATATTTTCCTTATCCCAGAAAATTTTTTTCTGCTTCCATTTTTAGACAGATGCTGTCACCCCAGAAGTAAACACTGTTCTGGTTTCTAGCACCATAAATTTGTTTATTTGTATAGTATCACCAACATCAGATAAAAATCAGT
>NW_005314898.1:0-972 GCF_000412655.1 Myotis brandtii
CTGTCTGTCCAGCACTCACATCCTCATGGGCCCCCCCACACACACCTTGTTATCCTGGCGGGATGTGTGACTTTTCCAGGTGCCTTAGACACAGTGAGTGTTCCTTCCGAACACCCTGACCACTTCTCCAGCCACCCTGCTGCCTTAAGAGCCTCTCCCTGGGCCCTCACATGCCGTCCTGCTGCTGCCGACACTGCCATCCTACCTTCCCACTTGGCTAACCAGCCTCCTTATCTGCATTTTTAATTCTGTCTCCTCCACTAGACAGTTTCAAGAGTACAGAAACTTGTGAACACATTGGACAAATATTTATTGAATAAATAAATGAAAGACTTCCAAAACCTCCCTCCATTGCTACACCCCACTGTGGGGGTTGGAGGTGGGGTCAGCAGTAGAGATGAGGATCAGGGATGTCCGTGGGACATGTTATTTAGGATGAAAACCAGTGATTTGACATCTTGACACAACCACTTTGATATGGCAAGAAAAATACACTGCCAGCAGAGCCTCTGAGGCATTGGGGCTGGATCACCTTAGGATTGCCATAGAGCACAGGCCCCATGGGGGCAGCGCCCAGCATAGAATAGCCTGGCTGCTGTGTGTTTTTGGGGTGGGTCCTTCCTGGACTGTAATTAGCACCCCATATTGTGGGAGCAACCTAGCGCAGCCCTGCCCAGGAAGGAGGTTCATGTCCCTTTCCTCCCACCTAAGCTTCCTCATTGATCAAACTGAGGAGACCAAAAATAGCAGCAGGTGGTGTCAGACAGTGTGGATCTCCACATTTGTACCAAATTTCACCCCATCCTGGCCCAGAATAGCCCATATGAAGAGATGTTTTCAGACAGACTTGGTTTTCACTTGTTAACCTCCCTGATGTGAAGCTGAGTTGACAGTATAATCAAGCTTTAAAACTCTGCTTCCCCCAAAGCACTTGGAGTGATGTTATTGAATTAGAGCTTGATTTTTTTTTTT
>NW_005314899.1:0-972 GCF_000412655.1 Myotis brandtii
CTGTGTTTTGTAGATTGCAAGTTCCCTGAAGTAGACAGAGATTCTATCTCATACCTCTGTATTCTTTCCCACCTCCAGTGCCCAGTAGAGTTATAAAATGTCTTTCAATGATCAAAGTGGATTCCCATGTAGGACTGACCTGTGAGGCCTCGGGGTCCTTTCTCACCCTGGTCACCTAAAACAAACATGGGGTGGGGGGCAGGAAGCATCAGTCAGGAGCAAGGAAAGCATTCTCACCCCGTTAGAGGGACCCTGCTGCAGAACAGTTCTCACTGTGCCTGGAAGTGCTGTCAGCAGAATCTGGGCGAGAACTCGTCATTTATGAACTCAAAGGGGCACATTTGATTCCACCCACAAGCTGCCCCCGGCCCTGTCATACAGTGGGTGCTGTGGGCACAGGATGGCCAGAGCAGGAGGACCTCAATACTGCATCCTCGCCACCCCAAGGACTACCCACCCACAGTGCTGCAATATGGGTGCTTTGTGACTCCTCTTTGTGCCTCAGTTTCCCTATATGAGAGGCACGTCCCTCCCAGCCCCAGGGTCTGGGAGCCAGAGTCATCTGTGTTCTTGGATGCTGGGGCACGAGTCACATTTGGGTTCCCAGGAGTCAGGCAGGCTCTAGTGATGTCTGAGCAGCAGGGGGAGCAACATACCTTTAGGTCCTGGTGGTCCGATAGAACCTCTGTCACCTGAAAAGGTAATGGCCAACCTGACATAAAGAGCCTTGGCAAGGAAGACAGGAAGGGCAGTGCCTGTGTCTGAAGACAGGCATCCCGCCCACCATCCTGACTTCCCCTCTCCTTGCGTGCCTGTCAGCCTGCACAGGCTGTTGGTTATGTCCATCTGACCCCCTCTGTCCCCCCAAGACCTCTTCTTGAGTGACTGGCACCTACAGGGTGACATCTCCCCCTACCCAGCTCCTTCCCACCAGCTTACCTTTGACGCCGGGGAGTCCCACTTCACCTCGGG
>NW_005314900.1:0-972 GCF_000412655.1 Myotis brandtii
CATATTTCAGGTGTCCCAAGGCTTTGGCTGCATGGGCTGCTGTGGAAAAGCAGTGGGTGTGGAAGTGAGGGAGCCCTGGGTCTCAGTGTCCACCCCACTGCTTCTTTATCACTCACTGTGTTTGGGAACATCACCTTCCTGAGAGCCTCCATGTCCTCGCCCATAGGATGGGATCGTAAGAGCTGCCTCCCAGGATGTTCTGGGGTGTAGGGCAGATAGTGGGTACAAAGCACCTGGCACACGGTGCTCAGTAAATACTCATTTCCTCTCATTCCCTGGAGAACAGGTGATTATGTTGTTACAGACTCTTGGTTCTAGGGAAGGACCCTGAGACACCGTTTAATCCAACTTCTTCACTTTGTTCCATTTAAATTGTTCTTAATTGCACCTGAAAACAAATTAAAAAATATAGATGAGCTCATGATGCAAAGCATCCTTCTTGGCTCGACTGCACCTCTCCCCACCTGCATCCCACTCGCCAGGCAACCTGCTCTCATCATTCCTGATTCACGTTCTTCTAGTTATCTCCGTGATGCCTAATAATATGAGGATGACCCCTGTTTCTTCCTTAGCCACTTTAGACAATACTTACAGACTCCCTATTTGGAAAGATGAGATTTTAGCTCATTTACATCTCTTCTCACTCTTCCTCTCAATATTTCATTATACTACTTATAATTTCTGTTGTTTTCTCTTGTAACCAGCGATAATATATTTACATTATACCTCTAGTGCAGCAGTAATATTGATTCTACACACTCTCAGTGGACTTCACAGGCCAGTGGCTGGGTGGGTTCCTGGGCAGAGTTGAAGGCCAAGTGTGGATCCTTTCAGACTGAGATTGGACAAGAGGGAGGTCAGCGGTTAGCATTGGCACCCACAGTGGAAGCTGGTTTGGATCCCTGACGCAGGCTTGTGTGTGCTCCACACTGAACTAGACATTAGATAGATAGATAGATAGATAGATAGATA
>NW_005314901.1:0-972 GCF_000412655.1 Myotis brandtii
AGATACTGAAAATTAGCTATTATTACTGAGTTCAGGGTCAGGGATCAGATGAGAGGAATAGGAAGTCTACACCTTCTGAAATTGCTCTTTCTCAGTCAGTGTAGAGTTGATAATTCGCACATTTGCTAAATGTTTGTCCAGGCCATTAAAAGAAGCTTAAAGGGAAATTTAGAGAGAAAAAGTGAATTGTTACTTTAGTTAATAGTGGTGAGTATAATGTAATAAAAGGGGCACTGATTTAGAAGTCAAAAGGTCTCTGTCCCAGTCCCAGATTCATAGCTACTAACTGCATGGCTTGGAACAGGTCACTTAACCCTTAGAAGTCCCAGTTTTCTTATCTGTAAAATAAAGGGACTTTATTTCTTATCTGTAAATAAAGGCTGCATTTCTCAGGATTGCTATGTGACCAGCTCTAAGTAAACTGTAAAACATATGAGAATGGATGAGACTATATTTGATAATGATACCTTTTACTTTAGCCCCACCCTGGCTAATGAAGCACTTCCCACTCTTTTGTTGTTGTGCTTTCTGAAGAAAATGAGGAGTAAAGTAACAAATTATCTTCTTCATCCACACACCCCATAAAGGATGCTTGCTACTTTCAATTCTCCTCCATTTGATACTGCTGCCCAGTTAATGTACTTCTAACAGATTGAGGAGCACTCTAGGCTACAGAAAATCATCCTACCATCATGTTCAGTTACTCAAGCTGCTTCCTTTTCCCTTCACCCCTATTCCATTTAGCCCATGCTTCTACACCACCACCACCACTGCTCCAAACCTATCCCATCTACGGAGGGCCAATTAAATTACTTCCTCTCAACACAAACATTTGCATATCTAAAATTCACATTTTCATTATGATTAGGTCTGGGTTAGGTTCAGATATGTGCTGAAAACATCATTTCCCATTATACCATTAACCAGGCTCATTCTTTCACACTTCCAAGCATATAAATCTTGGGTATGCAC
>NW_005314902.1:0-972 GCF_000412655.1 Myotis brandtii
CTTTGAAAGTAACAAGGCTGCTCATCATTTCCATCCATATAAGATATGCTGTCGAAAATCTCCATTAATGCTCATGCTGGCATTTTTCTGTCTTGTTGAACTCTGGTCTACTCCTCAGTTAGTACAAAATGAAACCAGGAATGGGGGTATTGATAATTTGTCATCTCAAATACTAAATATTTCCTGTCTTAGGGAATTTATATTAGTATCAAAACTACTAAATACAATAGGATTTTAAAATTATATATTTTGTAAACCCTATAATTATGTAAATTTTACATTATATCCAAGCATTTTCGGTTCTTACAGTAATAGCTGTAATAATTTAAAGCCCCATTTGAAACACAAAAACTATTGTGTTTTTTTTTTTCTGGTAAAAATGTGACATATAAGAGAAATAATGTTCTCATTTGTCTCCTGTTCACTTAGTGCTCAGCTCTTCTTTGAACATGAAATAAAAGTGTAGATTTTATGTTTGGATGTAGTTTAGTTTCTTCAAATAGATAGTCATTGTTTTGAGTTACCATATTTAGACATCAAAAGTGGAGGCTGAGAGTATGGTCATGCAGGCCAAACATGTCCCCCAAGTCAGAGCAACGAAAATAAATTAAATGCATTGACCTACCTCCTGCACGCCCCCCCCCCCACCAAAAAATTGAGTGAACACCCCTTCTCTTCCCTTGTGCCTAGTGCTTATATCTGTTATAAGTTATATTAAAAACTTTTACTGTATTTTAATTGTCTGCCACATATTGGAAGTAGTTCTTAGGCTTAGAAATCTGTAATATTCCTTTTCATCTTTGCTGACCAGGAAGCCAATCAATGTATAATTATTCAATGGGTTAATGTTTATCTAAAAGAACCTATGATGGGGCAAGACCATCTTTCCTCCAGTATGACTTTGTCTTATACGCATTTCCTTTCCTGAACTATTGAGCATTCTTTTGCTCAATTTCTCAACCTGTGGTTCTA
>NW_005314903.1:0-972 GCF_000412655.1 Myotis brandtii
TTTTTTGCCTCTTTTTCACGGTCCAGTTTTATTTCAGTCCTGCCGTCTCTATGGCCTTCTCTGGTCCTCTTTATTCATGGCTGGCTGCTCAGCACTGAACCCCACAGTCTCCCTGCCTCACCCTCACCTTTATCGCCAGGTCCAGCTCCAGCATGGAGGGGAGTCTCCCTCTCAGCCTTCACCCCGTCGCCAGCTGAACGGAGGCTCAGAGCTGTAGGGAGGGAAGGTATGGGTGCCCCCGATTCTGCATACGAGCCAGGAAAAGAACCCAGACTTTGGCATTTCTCAGCTGCTCTCCGTGCAAGTGGGAAAACCCAGTCCCTCCAGGTAGGCAACGTGAACCCAAAGAGGTTGGTGAGTTTCTGGCTGGAGCTGGAGTGGCCACAGGGGTTTGGGGACAAAGCCAGGCCCTCTGTCAGCCAGATGTAATTGACAACTCAACCAACCTGCTCTCCTAGAAGCGGTGGCTCCCTCGGGCCCCCTGCCTCTTCACTCACTGCTCCTGCCCTCCCCTGATGATCTTGGAACTGCAGGGCAATGGAGCTCTGTCCTTCTCAGGAAGCACCAAAAATATTTGCTATGTGCCCTCGATTCATTGCCAGGCACTGTTCTAGACACTAGGGAACAAAGGGGACAGCAAATGTCCCTGTCTTTAAGAACTGACACGTCACTAAGGAATAGACAAGGAGCAAGGTAAATAAGTTATACAGTGCACTAGATGACCATGCATGGCATGAAGAAAAATGAGACAGAGAAGGGAAATAGTGCTGGAAGCGAGGGGCATTATCATTTTCAGTAAGGTTAACGGAAAGGCTATACTGAAAACGTGACATGTGAGTAAAGGCCTGAAGGAGAGGTGGGAGTGAGAATGTGGGTATTGGGGAAAGAGTGCTCCAGGCAGAGGGAACAGCAAGTGAAAAGGCCCTGGGGTAGAATGTGCCTAGGGCAGTGGTCGGCAAACTGCGGCTCGCG
>NW_005314904.1:0-972 GCF_000412655.1 Myotis brandtii
GAACCCATCAGCTTAAGCATTCTATGATTCATAATGTCACCATCTTGTCCAAAACTATTGACATAGTATTTTAGGACCCCTTACTGAGAATGAGTATGTATCTGGGCAGGGACTCGTGATTCAGTTGAAAGAAGTTGGGCTCTAGGGTCAGATGAACTTGGCCAAGGTCACGGGGCTTGTATAATGACAGACCTGGAGTTCCTGGCTATCTCTCTTCCTCTTACCCCCCAGTTCCTCCTATATAAATGGCCATTGTGACTGATAAGCCTGAGGTTAGTTATGAGCTGTGCGGACAGTAGGAAAAGCACCCCCAAACAGGAGCAGCTGACCTGGGAGGATACAGAGGCTGGAAGAGTTATCATCTCAGTTCACATAACCTGAATCTCTCCACTTAGCACAAGGCAATTGGAGAGGAATCCAGGGCAAATATACCTGAGCCCCACCTGCAACTAGGATGTCCCCCAACCTGTGGGTCCTTATCACAAATTTAATTGCACACTCATCAACCCAAACAGACTGACCACAATATGGAAGTGACTCTCTTTCCTCTGACTTCGGGCTCCTCCAGGAAAATCACTCACAGCTCGGTGTGAGGAAGGGCTGCTGGAAGCTCATATGGGTGTGACACAGGAAACATAGTGCGGGGAGGGTGCCAACGATCATCCTTAGGCTCTCTGGAGCCAGTGCAAACCCCACCACGTACCTCTCTCCGGAAGAGGTCTCAGAGAAGACCAGACCCTCCCCAAACTCTCCCCGAAGTGACAGGCCCAGCTCCCTCTGATGGTGGGAAGCGGAGATGGTGAAGAAGAAGAGCATTAAACTAGTGGTCAGAAGCCTAGGACCTGACTCCCAGCTGCGTGGACTGTGTAGGAAATACCACAGGTTTGTTATGTCTGAGCCTGTGGGGATGAAGAGGAGATGAAGCCAGAGAGGAAAGCTGGGCTCTGCCATGGCCCAGGGCGTTCTCACCTG
>NW_005314905.1:0-972 GCF_000412655.1 Myotis brandtii
ATAGAAAGGCACTCAGTCATTAGTAGGAGCATGCATTTCACCAGCAAGCTGGCAAACAGGGACGTCTGACAACACCTAGTCTAGGGGGGATGTGGATGGATGAGAGATGTGATCTGTTGCTGGTAGGAGTGTCCGTGGGTGCAGCCTTGGAACACTGGGGCAGTACCGGGAGAATGTGCGCGTTTGCACGGCCCACGGTCCCCCACAGTCCCCAGGCTGTCGTGTTAGGTAAACAGCCTAGCGAAATCCTTGCACATCTTTACAGGAATGCTCACAACAGCTTTATTGTTTCCATCACAAGCAAAGGAGGAAACTGAAACAGTTCTAAAGCCCCCTGACAGGGTAGGGATGAATACATGCATGCGGGTATAGTTACTCAGAGGCATGTGCTATGCAGAGCTGGAAGTGCGTGATCTGCTCTGGAGCTACAGGAAAACATGCAGGAAAATCATAATTTGAGTGAAAAAAACACCCATCACGGAAGACTGCGGGCTGCCTGTGGGTGCTCGCGTAATCTCCCTGTAACAGGCCTCCACAGAGCCGGTCTCGGGAGAAGGGGCGGCTGTGAGCTGTCAGCAGGGGACTTCACAACAGCTGGGCATGAGCACACAGCCCGCCCAGGGGCCCTGGACGCGGTACAAGGGGCCCTGCCACACCAGCCATACACCTTTACACGGTGCCCCACTGTCCCTCAGAGCTCTCTCCCATCACGTTTGCCACGGTTTCTGCGGTTCAATATGTGCTAATAAATGTACCTTAATAGCTTTGAGCTCATTCAATTGCATTTTTTCATTTCTTTATATTTAGTTGTTTTCATTGTAGTAACACATGTAGCATTAAAGTTACCCTTTTAACCATTTTTAAGTGCATAGTTCAGTGGCATTGAGGACATAATTATCATCACCATCATCATTATTGCTTTCATCACAATCATAATCATTATCACCACCATATCATCACCATCTCCACCAT
>NW_005314906.1:0-972 GCF_000412655.1 Myotis brandtii
AAAAAATGATTAAGGTGGTAACTTTTATGTTGTGTATTTTACCACAATTTAAAAAATACAGAGAACTAATCAAAACAGGTCTTGCTTAGCCTGATCAACATTAGATATTAAGTAAGAAAAACTCTAAATTCAGTTTCAAACATTCTGCTGCTTTTCTCCTCTTTGAAAAATCGAGTCAAACATTATTTGTTGAGAAAGACTCATGTGCTATAGGCAATAGGCAAATTCATTACTCTGATCAGTTTCATACAAATGAAGAACCTAATATACTGGCAGCAGCTAATGTACTCCTAGAGAAGTAGAAAGTAAATATTATCACTAAGTTTTGCTGCGGGAAAAATGCTTAGCCTAAATAATAGTCCCCAAATATTAAGGATGGTAGCTTAGAAATAAAATAGTTATTATTTGTTATCTGCTTTACAAAGTTTGAAATCTGCATTAAATTGTATAAGCCCCATTCCTAAGGCTTACTCAGAAAGGGTGGAGATGAGAAAACTATAATTAAAAAACTAAGAAATAATCCTTCAAAGGAAGAAGTGTGCTTCATTGGGTTGTTGTATGGATTAAATGGGTTATTTCATGTGAAGCATTGTAACACAGTGGTTGACACAAGGTATTGCTCAACAAAACATTCAAACTTTTTCCATACAATTTTCTTATGTCTCCATATTTCCCCTTAAACCAGCATAATCTAAATTAGTTTGACTATTTTAACACAAACATGAACAATATTTGAAATAACTATATACAGTTCACAGTATTTTTAAATCACTATCATTTATTATTTAAAACAGTTGAATAAAGAAAAAATAAAACTAAAATTTGAATGCCTACTACATGATCGCTACTGTGCTAAGAATTGACATCTATTATTTCACCTAATTTGTTCCAGTAGTGTAATCCTAATTTAATAGATAAAGGAGCTGAGGTTGAGAAATATTTAGTAATTTGCTCAACTTTCCCAATACAGTA
>NW_005314907.1:0-972 GCF_000412655.1 Myotis brandtii
CTCTCCCTCTTCCTTCCTCTCTGTAATCAATTAAAAATATATTTAAAAAATAATAAAAATAAACAGAGGCTTGAAATAATTCAGACTTGTAGTAGTTAGGATGCTTTTGGCTACAGAAGTAACAGAAGACCCAAATCAAATTTTAAACAATAAGGAAAAGTAATTATTTTACATATAACCAACAAGTTTTATGGGGAATTGATTCATATTAAGTTGATGACATTATAAAAAAAACAGGTTCTTTTCATTTTTCTACTGTGCCCTCCTTGATTTGGTGGCATTAGCCCCAAGCAAGCTTTCCTCATGCTTACAAAATGGCTGCAGTTCTAGCCATCACATCTAGATGCAACAGAGTCAAAGCATAATTTCCAGTGGCCTTAATGCATCTCTATTTCTTTTTAAGAGTAATAACAGCACCTCCTGTATATGTTTCCATGCTTTTAACTCCACACCCTACTTTCCTTCACATCTTTTTGGCTAGAGTGAACCCCTTAGCATGCCTCAGCTTATCCCTGATGAGGGAAATGGATCTACCAAGTTCTGAATGAAGAAGAAATACTATCTTGGACTAATAAGGATTCTCCATTTGGTCTGGGGTTGGTGCTACCCCGCCCTGAAGCATAATCACAGAGGGGTGAATACCCAACTAAAGTCAAATACTGTTAAAGGGAAGGATGAGATGGGAGAATGAATTTGTAATAGGCGACTAATCATGTCTGCTGCTATATTTTCCTAGGCTATTTCAAGAACTTTGAAAATGTTTTTATTAAGAATAATGGCTTAAAAGGAAGATAAGTAATATATGTAGTATTTTAACCTAATAGGAAAGTATTTTTTCCTTTTTTATTAAATTTCTTCATGTAATTTTTAAAAAGATATGAAGCCATACAAGTATCTGGATATTTGGTTTGTATAATTCATTACTATATGCAAGTTTGCATTGTAAAAATTGCATTCAGTAACAAAGTATAT
>NW_005314908.1:0-972 GCF_000412655.1 Myotis brandtii
AATATCAAAGCAATACAGCATGAAAAAGAAAATATTAAAAAAAGAACAAACAAAACAAAATTTTTTTTAAAGCCAGCAAGTTGAAAATTGTCTAGGCAGATTATGCTGTCTGAGGCACACTGTTTTCTTTGCTGATTTCAGGCCTCTTCTGAGGTACTTTTGTGTCAGTGAATGTCAGGAGCTATCTAAGTTTGGCTCTCAGTGTCCTGTTGTAGCCGTGGTCAGTCCAAGGGTCTCTGAGTACCATCCCCACTTGTCAGCTACTCCGCCTCCTCTCTGATGTTGTCTGCTCTTCTTTAAGTGTCTTCTGAAGAGAGTCTTTATGGTGGAGGCAGGTTAGCGTAGCTTGGGCTAGCAGGCCCCCTACATAGAGATTTTGCTATCAGGCACTCATTGAGAGGAAATTTATCTCTGCTTCAAAGCCAAACTCCTCGGTCTCTACCATATCTTCCAACTCTAGGTCTCCCTAATGTGGCCTGATTTAGGTTCAAGTTGGATACAGCCTGCTGCCTTTTCTACAGGAGCAGTTTCAGTTGTCCTGGGCTCAGTGGGATTGATCAAAAGAGTATTTGTTGAGGATGTTTGCCATCCCACAGGAGGGAGGTTAAGCATTTCTTCCTGGTCTCAGACAATAACCTCTGAAGGTCTTACTCTTGGAATGTCCTCCTCTGAGCTCCTGAATAAATTCTTATTCCAATGAAATACCTGGTTTACTTTTTGTTTATTGTTGACATATTTGGAGATTTGTCCAGGATCCAGAGTAGCCTATAGGTCTGGGGCTTAGTGAGCAAACAGGTGTCAGTTTCCACAGATCATTTGAGCTCATTGTTTTCTTCCCAACTCAAGAGATTGAGCCTAAATTTCCTTCTCTATCTGAGCTTCTGCTTTTGCATTCTGAAGATCTCTGGGCTTTTTTTGGGAACTCTTTAAAGGTTTGGTTCTTCTTTTCTTTTGTCTTCTCTTATTTCCTTT
>NW_005314909.1:0-972 GCF_000412655.1 Myotis brandtii
ACAGACAATGGTGATAAGTGCTGTGAATAAAAGCAAAAATGGAAAAGGGCTTTCGCCATTTTATGATCTTTCTCTATTTCTGGGTTTGGGGTTTTGAGGCTACTTTGGCCTGAGGTGGCGAAGCTGGGAGAAGAGTAGTTTTGGAAAATCAAGACTTTAAACTTGGGATGCCTATGAGGCACCTAATGGAGAAGTCAAGCAGGTAGGAACATAAGTCTGAAGATTAGGTGAGAGGTCAGATCTGGAGATGTAAACTTGGGAGGCATTGACTTATCGGTGGTACTTAAAATCATGGAATTACATGCCATTATGTAGGGAGATGGTGCCCTGGAGCATGCCAACATTTAGAGGAAAAGAGGAAGATTGGGTGGCACTTAAAGAAGACTGAAAAGGAAAGACAGGGAGAAGAAAGCCAGGGATACCTGGTGTTACAGAAATTTACTGAAGAACCTCCCAACAACCCTTCAGAACACAGGCATTCTGACTCCCAATGCTGTGCCATCCCTGCTATTGAAGATTTTTATGATGCTTTTTTTTATTTTTATATAGTCTTATCACTTTTTTTGTCCCTAAAAGAGTTATTTAAATAATAATTGCAATGGTAAATTTGCCAGGCGGTAATTGCTGAAATGACTTTCTTTACTCTTTAAGTCTTTTGGGCACCATTCCAGTTTCCTATAACCTTCAAACATATGTGTAAATAGTTCAGTGAGTTCATTATCTAACTCCCTGAACAGCAAAGCATGATATACTCTGAAAGCCAATTCCCATTCCCATAAAACAGAGCAGTGAACCATTTACCTTAAAGGACCTTCACTAGAAGGTCTGCATACTTACAGAATTCTTCAAAATTCATGCTTTGTTATTTACTTTTATCTTCACATTTTTAACTCTCCATACAGGCCCAATCTTTGTATAATAAATTAAATTCATGTTAAGCTCAATGAATTTCTACACCTGTATACACTCATC
>NW_005314910.1:0-972 GCF_000412655.1 Myotis brandtii
GCCCATACGGCCCCGCCTGGTGCTGATGGCCTGTGGGTGGAGCACGGCTTTAACAATATCTTTAAATGGTTAAACAAAGTCTACAAAGATAATATGTTGTGACACATAAAGTTGTATTCTAGTTCCAGCCCACAAATAGCGTTTCACAGAGCACAGCCAGGCCCACGCACCGAGGTGCTGCCTCTGCCTTTGTCAGCGGCAGAGCAGAGCATGGCTGCAGCGGAGCAGGTGACTAGCGGTGCCTTCACGGAGAAAAGGGGGTGACCCCCGACCAAACCATAGACCGTGCCTGCGGTAGCTCATAGGCAGCCTTCAGATAAAAACTTTAGTTGATTTCCCCCCATAACTGGTATATTTCCCGGTAATATTAGCTGGGATAGTGACCCGGGGAAAGCAAATTCTGTGTATTCCAGTGCATATCCTTCTCAGGAAATACCTGGTGGGGAGGGGATGGCCAGAAATGCATACCCATTTGTAAACGTTGGTTTATTTGTTTTATTCTGTGAATAATTAAGTTTAAGAAGCCTTTTGGGCTTTGTTTTGAATAATTATCTTGCTGAAAAGTGTGATGCTCGTCATTCATAAAAGTGTAGACATCCATGCACAACACCGTTTGTGCCGCAGAGCGTGTGTCATAGAATTCAGTGTCTGCTGTGTCCCCCAAAGCGCGAGCTGAGATCTGTGACGGCTTCTCTCAACCCCTCCTTGCCTGGGGGGCCCCTGGGCAGCTTCAAACTGCTGCCCAAGTTCAAGCCAGGGTCTCTCGGACCAACGTGGACGGCTAAGCCTTCCTAAGGAAGGAGAGCAGCACTTTAAAAACATAAACGCATGATTTCTTAAGTAAATGTTTTGTCCTGCTCCTTGCTGTTACCTGATCTGCTGCCTCACTTCCCCCGCGCCTCCTCCAGCCCTTCCTCCTGGCCCCTGGGTCTCCCACCGGTGTTTATGCTGCTGCCGGCCCCGCCCCTCCCT
>NW_005314911.1:0-972 GCF_000412655.1 Myotis brandtii
CCTACCTACCTCATGGAATGGGCAATGGACAACTACTCTTGTTGTGATTTAGTAGACTAAAGTGGACATCCCTAGAAATGTCCCTACCACCACCTCACTAGATGCCTGGAGTTCCTTCAGAAAGTGAAATCTTTTACAGGACCCCATTGAGCATTTTGCCTTGACTATGGTTCTTTGGTTCCTGGGGTCAGAAGGGTATGTTTTTCCATCAGTTAGCCAATCATCAAGCTTAATTTTTTTTGACTTATCTAGCAACACTGCATCCTTATTGGGCTAAGGAATGGAGGACTGAAAAAGTCAATTCTGCAGGAAGAAGCTTGTTTTCCTGTTCCTGTGTTCCTCTGTGGGGTATCTAGAATAGTCCAAGAGCAGCAAAAAGACACTGAACTCCTGAATGAAGTAGCAGGCTTCTGAAAAGAACCATGCTTACTTAATATTTCCAGTGGTGGGGACTTCACTACCTCACAAAGTAATCCATTATATTTTTAAGAAAACTCATGGAACTTTCTTCTCAGATTGAAATTGCTCTATTCTGGAGTAACAGAATAAATAGTCTCTTTCTTACATGAACACTTTCCAAATATTTGAAAACAGGGATTATATCCCCATGAGACATTTATACTCCAGGCTAAATGCTTCTAGTTCCTTCTAATATTCCTTTTGTGATTTGGTTTATAGAGCCTTTTTTTGGCCTTGTCCTCCCCTGGCTATGGTCTATGCCCTCCTTTAAAAATCCCAAATATCGTAGTTCTGGTCTGACTAATGCATTTAGTTGAATGGAAATATCACCTTAATGTTTTGGCCATTAGGTATTTATTGAAGTATCCAGGTTGCATTAACTTTATTAATAACATTTATTGTTTTATATTGAGGCTGTAGTCAACTTAAATTAAGTCTCACCATGCTATTCTTCTGCACTTGATATTTAAAAAATATTTTAAAATATATTTTTTATTAATTTCAGAGAAAGGA
>NW_005314912.1:0-972 GCF_000412655.1 Myotis brandtii
TTTAAAAGCATTTGCCAAGTTCAGAACTTATTTGCTAAGCAGTATATTCTTAGATGAAGTTAAAAGAAGTTCTCTTCTGGGAATTCAGTAATCTTTTCTGTAGGCAAAAATTTATGTTCATGAAGCTATGACAGAATGCCAAGGATTCAAGCCCCTGGTGGACTGTGAACAGGAGGTAGTCGTGTGCTGGAGCTGGTTCACACTGGCTTACGAGAGCTGGTTGCTAAATATTGAGGAATTTTGTGAGCTGGTTAACCATAGCCATTATAACAAATTGGATTATATCAACTTACAATTAAATAAAATATTAACAACAAAGGTAATACATACTCAACATTCATCGCTTCCTGATTAAGTTACTGCATTATACTATCATCTATGCTGAAGACAATTTGTGTCTACTATATTATATAGTATTGCACTGTATACGGTACTGTGAGAATACCATGTGAGTGTGCCTTTGTGTATTTCTTCCCAACTCCACCCACCTTCAGGGATAGATGTTAGTAGCTTGACTTCTGTCATAGTGGAAGCACAACCACAGAAATTGGCAAATGCTAAGAATTGAGGCTTTATTTATTTATTTATTTACTGATGTCAGGACTTTAAAAAATGATGGAGATGATGTTGATCCTGCAGGTCAAATTTAAAAGTGTGTTATAATCTGTAGCTGTTACATCATGACTAGTGCAAAATTGAATGACCTATCCTTCTAGTATTTGCAAACTGTTATGAGATTCAGTAAGGGAAATGCTCATGTCATTGATAATGAGTGAAATCCCAACATATTTCTTCAGTGTTTTTCCTTTCATCTCATTTGTTAAAATAAATGAAAATATTAACCAAAGTTCATGTTGGAACTACATTTATTCATCAGTTGTAACCAGAGATTGATTATGGATTTAAGAGTTTGGCAAAAAGTCAACAAAAGCCTTCTGTGAGAATAAATTGACTATATAAAATTGAAAAAAA
>NW_005314913.1:0-972 GCF_000412655.1 Myotis brandtii
CTGTGATCTTGGCTAAAGTAAATATACAGTCCCTGCCCTCAAGGAGCTCAAAATCTTGGGATGGAGATATGGGAGTGTCCTTGGTCAAATGTCTCTTTATGGGAGGGATATGCCTGCCAAAAATTGGCAGACAAAAAAAATGACTTTGCTGTCTGCCCCGCCCAAAAATAAAGATGAAAATTACAAAGTGTGATTATTAATTATCAAGTGAGTCACAGTAATTTCTGTGTGTCCAAACATTACAAAACAACACAGGTAAACAAGTACTGCAAGAAATATAAGACATAGTACACCAAAGTTCCCATTAAAACACCCTTTATGTAAAACCTTTTACTTCTCTTAATGTTGCCACTAAATAATAGTTCTCTATTGGTTAAACCTGCGTCAAAAGAGATAATGGAATCATTAGTAGATGTTATCACTGCTAGTCTTTCTGTCCCAGGGGAGGTACTAAGACAAGTAGACTTTCTCCACCTTCTTTTAAATTACTCACCTGACCAGGGTCCCGCATCTCCCAAACCTTCAAAGAAAAAAAAAAAAAGGAGAAATTCCTCACTGGGTAGGGTTAAAACCAATGATTACTGTTTATTATCACTCAGAGTACATAATAAATAAATCGACAGGAGAAAAGCCCTTTGACAAGTTTCTCTCTCTTGCTAACCCGCTATTTCATGGCATTGCTCATGATAAAGAACCACAGAGTCGGGTTCAAGACAGCGAAGGAAAAGTTCTCAAATCACCTCTCCCACAAGCACAGGACCCTGTGGCTACAACGACTTCCTTTCACAAAAACCTAAAACCCCGCCAACTCCTGAAAGAGAGAAAGCCCACATGCAAGCAAATAAGAGAGGACTTGTATGCATGCATACTAGCATATCTGATGGACACAGGCACCCAGGCGATGGGGGCGAACCTGGGTGGGAATGGTTGGGGGCGTGTCAATTGGGGAAAAAGAAGACAAATGTAAAACTT
>NW_005314914.1:0-972 GCF_000412655.1 Myotis brandtii
CTCCCTAAACCTGCCTATTTTATCCCTAAAATCCTTTTCACTATGAAGAGTTAATTCCTGCTGTACCTCTTTCAGCTCTATTCTAGCATTGTTTTGATAAGGATATTGCTTCTCTGTAGAGCAGATTTAAAGGCCAACTGATTTCAAACTGATAGTGTTTGAAAGTCCCTTGTTTTACTTTATTTTTTTTCACTGCTCCTTAAACTTGTCATTCAAATCATGAAAGGACTTAGGAATTAAGACTTTAGATTGAAGGTAAAAACGAGAGCTTAACAACTGCTTTCTTCTTGGCTCAGAATCCATCCCAAGAATTGTGTGTAGTAAGAACACAAGAGCAAATCATGGCATAATCTGTAATGCCAGCTTCCAAACTTACTCAAGTTCTACATTTAGTGCACTGAGCAATGAATCTCTCTGTTAGAAAGTTGGGTAAGGGGTCTGCCTGTGGGGACTATCTGGGTGTGACCCCCAGCACCCATGTTTACTGAGAATCAGGGTAACAGTTTCCAGGGCTGTCTTCTCTAGCAAGTGTGACATCCACAAAAGATGATTTGAGAATGAGCTTTCCAGCCCCAGGGGAGTGATTTTACAGTCATGAATGAACAGATAGCTGGGTTTCTCAACTGAAGCTTCAAAACAGTATCTCAGACTCAATTCTGATTAGCAATAAAAGAGCTATTTACCTGGAAATGATGTGTTGCACAGGTGTGTTGCTCTGGAAAAGCCATTCCACCACTCAGCTCGGTAATGTGCATATGCTCATCTTGTTTGACTTGGTTTATGACTATGTTCAGTGGGGCTGCCAAATAAATTGCTTTCAAAATGTTAAATACCTTATGCAGAAGAATGGTTTGCTATCTTTTCAGTATAGGGTTTTGCTACATTCATTAGATAATTTCTGTCCTCCAAGTTTTCCCAACCACAAACTGAACAGAAGCTCAATCCCTCCTTCCCTGTGAGGAAAGAGAATGA
>NW_005314915.1:0-972 GCF_000412655.1 Myotis brandtii
ATGGTCCTACAAGGGTAAAATGTGTACTTGTATGTTCTCATTACTCAGAGGATCTCAGTTCTATTGAGGAAATGTACCAGGCTAACATATACTATGCAAATTAGACAGAATTCATTTGAACTCTTCAGTTGAAGCCATTCTTACCACTCAAACAACTAAACCAGAGTGAGCTAAAGTATGATATGAGACATATCAGCAGATTTCCTGCCATAATCAAGCCCAAGCCCAGTACACACAAAACATAATGATATGGGAACACATCTGTTCCACAGGACTGATGTTTCCTGCATAAGAAGTCATTATTTGGAAGAAGGTTAGATCTTATTCATTTAAATGCTAAGTTCCAGAGAAATGGCACAAATGAGACGAGGGATAGGAGACGTCATAACGTTCTCCATCATAGTGAGTTAGGCATTAAGGAACAGCGCTGGAATCCCCTGGCCACTTAAGATTCTGCAGGAGAAGCCAGATTGCCTTGGAGGGAGAAACAGCGAAAGGAAAATATGGAAGGACAAAGGTGGCCCAAAGAAAGCGTCCTCCCTCCTAGTTTGGGTGAGGCCCATCCTATTCCAGACCAACCTACTGTTAAGTGATTTCCCACCTCTTCCATGTAACCAAGGGGAGAGTCCCATCAGACCAAGAGAGTTCCAGCTGAACACCAGCTACATTATACTGATCTAAGAAGATACAGGTAGGAAAGAAGCCAGCCACACCACTGTTCCCCACACTCCTCACCCAGCTACTCTGGGAGGTTACACATTCCATGACAGCCGAGGAATGAACCAATAGCCTCTAACAATCGCTTCCAGTTCTTGACTCCATCGGTCTCACTGCCTGCACAGCAATAATATTCAGACTTCTTCAGTTCTATCAAAAATATTTATGTCTCCTTGAGATGTTAAAATAAGGAGGGAACTTATGTCTGAATTCTCTTTTTGTATTCAAATACTTCTTTTCTCTCCTAGTGAAAAA
>NW_005314916.1:0-972 GCF_000412655.1 Myotis brandtii
TATCCTGAGGCTCAAATCCTTTCATGTACCTCGGCCTTCAATCTGAAAATAACCCTAACACATATTTAGTGAGCATCTTTCCTGCTAGTGCTGGGCATGCACTGGTGAACAGGGCTTACAGACCAGATGAGGGGGATATGAGCATCATTTCCCTCCCAGCTGCCTTTATCTGTAGATCTAGGTAGACACCAGTGCACTACTGCACCAAATGCTGAGTCAGGGAACTTCACTCTTACCTGGCTTCATAGAGAGGGATTTGATTATCTCAATAATATTGTTCTTCCCCATTAAATTTCATGAAAGATATATGGATTTATAAATGTATAGGAATACTTAAATAGGTGTAGAGCTGTATTTATTTTTAAAAATATAGAAGTTAGGTGTCATCCTTGTCTGGTATGTCTTATTATTTACCTGTTACTTTTGATCTGCTTTACTGGAAACTAATTTTTATGTCTGGGCCCTTAATAAAGTCATTGGATCAATAAACAGTTGGGAAAAGTTCAATATTTTTGAAGTGCAACTTCAGATGAGAGAGGCACAATATTTTTAATACTTATTAAAATTTCCAAAGTAATAAAACCTTAGGGCTCAGAGAAACAGGCATGCTAAAACATCCCAGGTGGGATAAAAATTGATATAGCTCTCCCAGGTAACAGTTTGGTAATATGTATTAAAAATATTTATATCCTTACATCCAGAAATTCCATTTCTGTGAATTCTAGAGAACGAAAAATGTACAAAAGCATTTATGTACATATAAGTTCATTTAAATGTTATTGAAAACAAAATATTGAAAACAATCTGAATGTTCAGTAATGGGGGATTTCTTAAATAAAGGAATATCCATAGAGTAAAATCCTATATAACCTTAAATATGTTGAATAAGACAATGGATATTTGAAAAGTTCATATCAGGTAGTAAAAACAGGTTATAAAACTAGGGACATGCAGTGTGATTCCAGGTACTTG
>NW_005314917.1:0-972 GCF_000412655.1 Myotis brandtii
GAATTATAACCTTGGTTAGGGAATGATAAACAAGACTTGACTTTTGCCTAAGAATTCATAGCTAACATCCTATTCTCTTTTGGTTCCTAGCGAAATGACATAGAGAAGAAACATAACTATGTACTTATTGGGATATGGTTAAATAAATACAGGATGGAAATGGAAGATGCCCTTTCAGAGCATATTCAGAGATTCAAGGACGGGACACAGAGTGTTCAAGGGTAATTTCTGTTCTATTACAATAATTTTCCTTTATAATGATGACCATTAGTCCATATTTTTGACTGTTGTCATCCCAGCATCTTCGGGTTCAAGAGAGGAGATATTCCTGGGAAGGAAATTTTTAAAAAGTGTGAGAAAGGTAGCTATTCAAAAGCTTGGATGAGCACAAATCAATCCCAGAAGCGCAGTTTAATCTTTGCCAACAACGGAAGTCAAGTAATCTCCCAGGTGGCATTTCTGAGTTTTCATAGCTCTGAAATTCCTATAGGGTTTGAAGGGATCTTTGCTTTATTGCAGACAGATGGCCTGAGAATGGCCAACAAAATCCGTTAAAATCAATACTTAGCAGAGGCTGAGATGCCTTCAGCAGTGTAAATACTAAGCCTTGGTTACCAAATCTTTTACTCTAAAACAACTCACTAGCTAAACTCTAAGGGAGAGTGAGGAGAAAGTCAGCTAAGATTTTAAAGGAAAATGAAAAAGAAGTACAATAGTTGTCTCCTTAACACACAGTTAGGCTAAATGTATCTTAAAGCATAAGTGAAAAATAGTGGTTTCCATATTGGTGACAGATGTTGATAATAGAGGAAGCTTCACATGTATGGGACAGGGGGTATATGGGAACTCCCCATACCATCCACACAAGTTTGCTGTGAAGCTAAAACTGCTCATAAAATAAAACCTAATGAAAGACAGAAAGACAATTAGAAAGCAAGGAAGAAAGGAAGAAAGGAAGAATGGAAGAAAAGA
>NW_005314918.1:0-972 GCF_000412655.1 Myotis brandtii
CGTCTTAAACTGTAAATTACCTCCCTGGAAATGAAAAGAAAGGGTCAGCCAGTCTGATCCTTCCTGCTCTGTGGGGGGGAGGAAGCTGAAAAACCCAGGCCGCTTGCTTTCTGCTAAGCGCCTCCGTCTTTCTTTCTCTACCCGGTAACAATTTCCAGCAGGAGTCCAAATATACTTAAACACCCATATATGTCATTTTCTTTTACGGAGACAAAAGCAGGCGCCGCAAGAGAGTTTTATGCTCAAGGCGCAGTCGCTTATGACGGGCGATCTGCTCTTAAGATAGAAAGGCGAGCCTTCCACTTAGAGCCGGTGGTTTTGCAAATCCATTTTCCCGTCATGTTATTACTCCCGTGACTTTCAACAACATTTATTTTTCCTCCCAAGCAATGTTCTCCGATCATAAAATAAAGTCACTATATGTTTCAGTGCAACCCCACTGCGTGGGCTTCCTGGCATACTGTTAGAAAGAGCTTTAATGGAAGGACTGTGCAAGAACCGCCTTGGGGGTCTTTAATAAAACGAGTTAGAACATTGATATATTTTCCTAATTGTTACCAATGCCACAGTCTTCTTAGGGGAGGGGGGGCAGTCTCCTATTCATTTCCATGCGTGATCCCTGCAAACTCTCTACCATTGAATACATTGGAGAGACCTCTAGAGTTTAGAAGCATTTCTAAAAAAATAAATGTCTCCCTGAACACATCATTTTAAACCTGTATATTTAGAAACTCTGAAAGGAGTCTAAGAATAAATAGCAAAGATTAACTTTTGTTTAATGGTGCTGTTTAAGGACCTGCACTATGTTGTGATGGACTGATGTGAGCTATAAAATAATTTATCTTCCTAGTTCTGGTTTGGTTTTAACATGTCAGTCACAGTATTACTCCTGTCCTCTCACCCCTGCCCCATGGCTGGTGCCACCAAAACTTAAGTTACTTTCATTATAAGACTATCAGGATGTGTGTCTAT
>NW_005314919.1:0-972 GCF_000412655.1 Myotis brandtii
CACCTTCCAGACTACATTGCTTCTGCAATAGTGACTTCTTAGTGTTCTGCTCAACTGAAAAGGAAGGAGGAAATGTGGATTTAGTTAAAGTACTTACAGCACAATTCCATTTGGTAATCAGGACTTGATACTTCTAAGAGTCACGTGATCTAAACCTTCTGGGGTCTGGGTGACAAGAATTGCATGTGCAACACACATTTCTAGTCCAGATGCAAGAGAACAATTTGTGATAAACAGGAGGCTAGATTTTATTTTTTTGAAAGAGACCCTTAGGTAAACATTATGGAAGTCCATAATATTGTCATCAACCATGTGTGGAATATCTTATTTAAAGCAAGGGGTTCCTCTCACCCAGGTGAGTGTGTCCTCCAAATACCTGCTCTTCCCGTGCTGCTATATCTCAAATAGACCTTTCTCTGACTTTATTTCATTTTCTCTAAAAAAGACAAAGTGGTGTCCCTGCCCTTTTTGTGCTAGGAATAAACTGACTTGGATTAAAATAAATGTTCGGAATATGAAGAAAACATCAATATTACCAAGAGCAGGTGCCTGCCTCTCAAAAGCAATTTGGATTCTGCTGCATTGTGCACACTTGGTGCAGAGTCATCCAAAATCAATTTCAGTAAACCAGTCTTCATTAGAAAGGCGCTGTCCTCTTCTCTTCACGTTCCTGCAGTTATGCATTGCAGTGTCGGAGATGTGTCATCATTTTCCGAAGATTTCCCTTTACTGCCCAGCATCTCCTGTATTCATATCCCTTTCATCACATTGCTCAGTCAGGCCACTCCTCCTCCATAGCTACATGTGACAGGGAGGTGGAGGTGCTCTCCCGCCCTGTAGAGGTGGTCCTGGGGGCTGGTAAAGAGGTCAGGTGACTGGACCAGGTCTACAGCTCTGAGCATAAACATGAGAGGGTTTTTGTTGTTTTTGGTTTTGGTTTTTAAAAAATATATATTTATTGATTTCAGAGAG
>NW_005314920.1:0-972 GCF_000412655.1 Myotis brandtii
TTTTTTCTCTTGCTATTTACCCTATCTTTTCTGTTAAATTAATTTTTCTCTTGAGGATTTGATAAGTCAGCCCTTTAGAGAAAGAAATGAAATAGAAAATAGAAGTATCTTGAGACCACTAAGGGGATGGATTACATTTATAAGAATTATTTTCCTTCCATATGTGGAAGTGAGAATAATGATTTTCAAGAGCCACAACTTCTAAAGCCACACAAATAATGAAGTACAAATAATACAATAGCAAGTGCAATATCAAAGAATGAACTCTACATTCTCACACTTCAGAGATAATCTTTACATGATATGATAACCTCATATGATAAAGTATGTATGTATGCAAATGCTATATAAAATACATCTCAAATTATTTAATTTAAAATATCAACAGCATACATACATGCAGCATATATACTCTTCTCTAAAACACTTTTTATTAAATATTTCATGGTGTTTTTTATGTCAAAGTATATAGAGCATCCTTATTCTTCTTAAAAATTAGATTGGATCCTATAAACCACAGTTTCTTTAATTTTCTATTGATGATCATTTAGATTATTTGTTAATTATGGCTTTTTATCTATGATAAACAATCTTGCAATCACTATACTGGTAAATTGTCTTTGCTGTGATTAGATTTTCAAAGCAGGCACATTAAATATAATTGGAAGGTAGTTATTGATTTGAGCTTGTGCTATACAAACATTAGCAATATATCAAATGACAGTGGAGACAGGCCAATATAAAGTACTCTATCTATAGACTTGCCCTTACAGGGTTGTATCATAAGAGAATAGTCTAATCAGAAAACTAAGAAATATCTCTGTGATCATCAATCAAGAGAATAATGGTAGTGATTATGATGATAAGTTTTATTAAAAGCTTATGATATGCCAGCCAGTGAGTTAATCCATCTTACATAACTCCTACAAAAGCTGTATTAGGAAGATGAATTTATTTTGCTCATTTGGCAAA
>NW_005314921.1:0-972 GCF_000412655.1 Myotis brandtii
TCTCTGAAATCAATAAAAATGTATTTAATAAAATAAAATACAAAGTACATCATTTACTTTCCAACCATTCATTCGAAGTGGTGATGATAGGAAGCTACTTGGAATTTAACACTCCTCAGGAAATACCTTTCTCCAGCTGCATCCAAAACCTGCCTGCTGAAGTCTAGAGAGTACTTGGACCTCAAACCAAAATATTTACTTAATTTTCTTTTTAAAATGTTAATGGCGAGCACGTTGGCATTCACATTCAGTGACTTGCAGTTTATATATACTAGCATAAGGAAAGCATGACCACGGCAGCTGGCCTAAGTCCTTCAAAAATAAATTGTCATAAAAAACAGAAAAAGGAGGGGGAGAACAGTTTTGGATCAGATAAAACACATGAAGCAAATGAAACACAACCCACCAAATGCAATGTTGTAAACCTTGATTGGACTCTGGATCCAAAAATAAATAAAGCAGATGTTTTCAGGAAGCAACCGGGGAATATGGACCTTATATTAAACGATGTATTGAGTGAATGCTCATTCACTTCAGTTGATAGTGATTTTAGGGATTTCAGGAGAATGTCTTTATATTTAGAAGATGCCTGTTGATGTAGTTAGGGATAAAGAATCAATATCTGAAATTTGCTTTCAAATTGTTCAGTCGAAAAAAAAGTTTTTGCATAAAGAGATACAGCAAATGTGGCAAGATGGTAACAATTGTTGAATCTAGGCACATGTATATGCATTGTACTATTTTTTAAACTTTTCTGAAGGTTTGTAGTTTTAAAAAAAGTTGGGCTAAATGGTATGGACCCTCTTAGAGTCTGTGTCACAGAGGAACAAATTAAGGAAAGGTGAACAAGGGTGACAAATGCTTCCTTGTAGCAAATTCCCAAGGAAGGGAATGACTGCAGAGAAATGCAGTCACACTTAAATAATGACCTATGGCCTAGCCGCTTTGGCTCAGTGGATAGAGCGTCGGCCT
>NW_005314922.1:0-972 GCF_000412655.1 Myotis brandtii
AGGGTGCAATCTGTGGCTGGTCAGGCACAGGTGTGACTTGAGAAATGTGAGTGTCTCCCAGCTTCAAGTCTCCCCTGTGGCCAGGAACAGTGGCCAGGACTTCATTCCTTCCAGTAATGTTATTGTCCCTTATAAATGCAGCTGTCCCTCATCCGACTATTGTAACAATGTGAATTCACTCACTGGCTTCCTTTCCTCAGGAGGGGCCGTTGGATCAAGAAGTACAGGGTTTCAACATTAAGCATAGAGGAGTTTTTAAAAAGAAAAGAAAAAGCAGGGAATTTGGGCCCAAGCTAATTTTACCCACAGCTCTGCAAGTCTTGACGGGGAGTGGGGGGAGGTGCCCCTGCCTTCCCCAGCCCGCAGCTACCTGGCCGCCCAGCACCAGATGGCAGTACTCACAACTCGTTGATGAGAATGTCCGGGACCCAAATGCTGTCCGTGGGGATGGACAGCTTGGTGATGTTGTCGAAGTCCTCGGGGTTCCACTGGAGAAACTCGTCAGTCCAGTACTAGGGAAGGAGCAGGACCCGTTAGGGTGGGCGGGGTCGTCCCAGCTCAGGCCAGCTCCCCCTCTCAGGGCCCAGGAGAAAGGCAGGCATCTTCTTGGGGGAATGTGGGCGTCAGTGGCACCCTAGTCACTCAGCAGCACCTGAGAGTCCCCCACCTTTGTGCCCACGCACTTCCTACATGCAAATACGAATCCCCTAGCCACCAGCGGAGGGATCTGAAAGGACAGCTTCTTGGTCTCAGTCTGCACAAATGTAAGTGGGGATGATAGATGCACCTCCCAGGGCAGAGGTGGTTACTGTTAGGTTTTGATGGATGCATTCTCCACTCTCCTGCCAGGATGACTGACCTAACGGATATACATATTTTCACATTTCACATTCTATTTGAAGGCGTGGGGAAAAGATGGCGGGTCAATGGGAGTGTCTATGGCAGTGGTTCTCAACCTGTGGGTCGAGACCC
>NW_005314923.1:0-972 GCF_000412655.1 Myotis brandtii
GGCCTCTGATGAGCAGTATTTTACTAGCTCTGCCAGTCTAAAAGGCAAGGGAACTCTTTGCTTGCAAATACCATAATGTGATTCCAAGCAAAACCCTGCAAGTTTTGGCTTTGGGTCAAAATGCATTATAAAAATAAAAACATTTGTTTTATCCAAATCCTCTACAGAGTTTTACCCAATATTATTGAGATAAGACAAATTAGTCACTATAGTCTGTAGTTACTTGTATATTCCTGGTAACGTGACTAAAAAAAAAAGACAGGATAATTTATTAGCCATCTTCAGATTATAATTCCTCCATGTTGATTCTTAGTTTTGCATAATTTTAGCTGGATGAATCCCACTGTTGAATCATTAAATAATAACCTATTTCTAAGCATGGATGCAATGTTACTTTTTTCAATTTTATTAAGGTTGCATTAGCACATTTAATACTTTTATTCATCATGTGTGTCATTATTAATATTACAGGTCATCATTAGTATGAAGACGGAAGGCAAAAATAGTCGGCTGACTAGGGTGTTCAGAAGAAGAAATTTTCAATCCTTGCTTTGTTTTCTCAATGACTTGTTCTTTGTCTCTTTGCATCTTAAATGTTTGCCCCTCATTATTTTATTGACAATTCTGTTAATTGAGAAAGAACTTTTTGAAAGACTAATCATATTAACTATGGTTGGAGGTTTTCATAGGAATTATAAATGCCCTCAGATAAAGAGTGTTTCAGCTAAGTAACACGTGGTGCTCATGCTGACAAAATGATAAGAAAAATCTTAACTACATCATTAGGTTTTTCTGTTTTTTTTCCAAATGTTTTTAATTAAAAATAAGTCATGATAAATATCATGTTCTTTGTTTTAGTATTTTCCAAATTCCATTAAGCTATAGTTAACATACAGAACTGTATAAGTTTAAGGTGTATAGTATAGTGACATGTTACATATATTGTGAAATAATTGCCACAATAAGTTTAGT
>NW_005314924.1:0-972 GCF_000412655.1 Myotis brandtii
AACAAAACACCAAACCTCTGCAGACAATAAAAACGACAAGACTAAAATGTAGTGTTGTTTATTTGATAATGACTTAACAAATTGGGATGGCGGGGAAATGGCTTTTTATATTGTAAAGGAGAAGTAAATAAGCAATTTACTTTTAGGTCAAATAAAAAGTTCCGTTTATTGCTGGGGTTTGTACGAGGCAGGCACATTTCTATATTACTGGCAATTATATAACAGGTCATCATGTAGCTCGGAGGGATGGGGAATAATTAAATTGTTATTGTAAGACGCACATTTCACTTCAGCATTGTACGAAGTAAACGGAAGATCATTGCCTTTGGGAAACCTATAACCTAGAAAGGACACAAATACATAAAACAGATTCCCTTTGGGAGAGAAGGTAATTACCTAGTTTGAAATGTGGCAAAGATGCTGAGCTTGACACTTCGATTTTCCCAGACGGGTGTCTCAGGGTATTTTATGACAAGTGGTTAAGAGGACCTCACTCTGAGGATTTAAAGCAGGCACCTTCCCTTGGTGCGGATTTTTTTTCCCCATTCACGCTATTCTGGTCTCTGAGAACTGACTCTGAGCGCCACCTGCTGGTCGTCCCCTCTCAAGACTGTCCCAATGAAAGACCAACCTAGGTGGACATTCTTTTCATTTGTTCAATACAAATTGGCAAGCAGTCTTAATATGTTTAGTTATTAAGACATCAGAAACAGGCATCTATTTCTACGGTTAATTAACTATGATGTTTCTTTAGAACTTCCATCACTAAGGTTTATTTGATTTCTTCTAGAGGAGAAATAATTAAGAGTTGGCTCTCTTGGTCTGTAAAAGTGGTTGGGAAATCTGGCTGCTTAAGGTGGCCTATTTAAAACTAATCTAATTACATTGCATTTCAACTCAGGTGGCAGTAGGGTGCTGCCAGTGAGGGGATGTTTGTTCTGAATCACCAAAGGGGCCCTGACCAGTGTGGCT
>NW_005314925.1:0-972 GCF_000412655.1 Myotis brandtii
CTCCGACGGCCGGAGCAGGGCCCGCCCTCTGTCCCTCATGAGGATGCTGCTGCTGGAGCACAGGCCTCGCTCCCTCGTGTGCCAGGGGCAGTGTCCCTGCCCCTAGGCTGGTCCCACCCCAGGTACCCGGGACGGGCCCCCCCCCCGCCATGGGGACGTCACTGCTTCTCAGCGCAGGAAGCGAGGTGCTCAGAGGGCCTGGGGAGGAACAGGAGGGCGGACCCGCTGGAAGCCTGCGGGCGCGTCTGCGGGTCCTCACTGGTCTGAGTCCCGCACTGACTCCGGTAGGAAGCCCACCGAGGGCTCCGGTGTCGTGTGGCAGTGAAGCCCACACAGGCTGCTCTTTCTTTCCCAGAGTCTGTGTCTGTTTTCAGTCCGCCATGCAGCTGGCTCTGGCCTCCCACACTCTTCCCCGCTGGCCTGCAGCACACGGGTGTGGGGGGGCAGACAGTGACGCCCCCTTTCCCTCTGGCTTCAGACTGTGACTCGCCACAGGGCTCCGCTTCCTGGGACCCAGTGGGTGAGTGACGTCCAGTGTCCTGTCCTCCACAGCCCACTCCGAGTTCAGGGCCGGGGGCTCCACTCAGGAGTAACCCAAGTCACCGAGTGCAAGAGAATGAAAAGATCATTTTGTTCCAATAACAAGTGTTCTCCGGCCTCGCGCCCCGGGCGTGTGCCTCCGGAGCCAGGTGCCCACCCTCCCTCGCCTGCTCGGGACCTGCACGCGGGTTTACATCCGAGCCTCCGGCTTCCAGAGAGGCAGGTCCGTGATGCCCGTGAGGCTGGTGCTGAGTGAATATTGACAAAGTCGTCTAAAGAGCAAACACTTTGACATTTGTAAGGTCCACGGCAAGGTCTTGTATATATTGACACAGCAGGAGTGAGCGCTGCATGCCAATGGTCCCGAACTGGCTCTGACATCACCTGCACCGGCGTGTGCGTGCAGGCGGCCGGACGGCCACGTGGACACGG
>NW_005314926.1:0-973 GCF_000412655.1 Myotis brandtii
CCCCCCCAAAGCTTCTCCTTCACCTCTAAATCCTAGAAAATCGCCACTGAAGGAGCTACTTTTGGCCCGAAAGTTAATACTCACTGAGCTACGCAGAGGCCTAGAAAATCAGCATATAGTTTTTTCCATCCTCACAGTTTCAACTCCCCACTGAAGTCCATGAGGCACCCACTGAGGACCTTGCCTGCATCTTTTGCCAAGAGGACCAGGTTCAGTTGACCTTCACTGAGAAAAGGTGATAAGCCCACACCGAGAGGGGAAAAGCTGAACACAGAGACTGTGCAAACTCTGAAAGGATGGGAACGAAGCTCCTTGGGCACCCTTGCCCTTAGCAAACGGGTGACATCTCAGAATTACTTAGAGGCTGAACATCCAGATTCTTGGGTCTCACCCAAACTTTTGGAATCAGAATTTCTGGAGGTGGGACCCAGATAGCAGCATGGTAAATAAACTTGGTTCCTTGTGTCTGTTGATTGCAACAACAACAAAACATACTAAAAAAGAGGACCCATTCTTTTTGTAAGGGAGAGCTGTGAAGATAACATGCCATTAGGCCCAGGCAGGTTTGCAGGACAACATCCAAGTTAATGAGAATTGTACGAGCTGAGAGTAACAGCAGCTCCTTACAGTGGCTCTTAAATATTTTGGTCTCAGGCTCCTTTTCATTAACAAACATTTGAAAGACTCCAAAGAGCTGTTGGTCAATATTTATCATATTGGAAATTTAAAGTGGTAAATTAAAAATATATTTATTTATAAATTCATTAAAAATAATAGACCCATTATATGTCACATGTTTTAATGAAGACTAATGATAGTTTCCACAGCAAAAACACAGTGAGAAAAGTGGCACTCTTCTAAATTTTTGCAAATCTCTACAATCCCGCTTAAGAGAAAACCTGTGGAGTCTCCTGCCCCTTCCGCATTCACTGCTGCAAAGCCCCAGGTCTCCTGGCTGCCATACACCCGTAGT
>NW_005314927.1:0-973 GCF_000412655.1 Myotis brandtii
GGCTGTGATGGAATTTTGTAGGTGTGGTTAACATCTACAATAAACTGACTTTCAAAGAGATTACCTTGATAATGTAGGTGGGCCTCATCTAATCAGTTAAAAGACCTTTAGGGCCAGCCGTAGCTCAGAGCCCACTGCCTCTTTGCCAGGGTCTGCAAAATGCCAGGGAAAACACCATCGCTTTCTTGGAGCTTAAATTCTTGGAGTGGGGGAGATGGTGTGGGGGAAGGGAGGGAAGGGGGTTAAATAACTAAATAAATAAAGATGATTTTGAACAGTGACCCAATGAGTGCCGCGCAGAAGCTGAGACAGGGTGCTGGGGTGAACGTGACTGGGGCAAAGAGCTTTTCTGATACGGTGGTTGGGAAAGGCCTCTCTGAGTGGGTGGCAATTTAAAATATGATCTAAAAAGTGTAAAGGAGCCAGCACTGTGAACCACCCGCCCAGGGCCCTTGGGCTGGCATCTCATTCCAGGTCAGGAAGCCCCAGTACGACAAGCAGGGCGGCACGTTGGCTGCTGTCCTCTTGGCTCACATACAAGTGTGAAGGTCACTGAAGGGCATGAGACAGAACAGGGAAATTTGAGAACCTTAATGGGACCTGGCAGCCTGCGGGTAAATGGAAGGAACCGGCTTCTCAAGAGGGGCGCAAGTGCGCAAAAGGGAATGGAATGTCTTATTTGAACAAATAAAATAAAGATACTTATTGAGCATCTACTGCATACCAGGCCGATGCTGCCCCCTAGAGATACAGAAAAAAAGGGTTCCGCTCCATAGAGAAATCATGTTCCCCAGCGGGAAGTGTGAATGAGGGGGGTGTGTGTAGATCTAAGAGATGCACGGCACTGTGTGAAATACTCAATCAACCCATCTGAGGAAGCATCTCAGGGCTCTCAGATTAAAATTGCTCAATGTCCATTAAAAAACAACCACCAGTCCAGCCAGCGTAGCTCAGTGGTTGAGTGTTGACCTAT
>NW_005314928.1:0-973 GCF_000412655.1 Myotis brandtii
ACATATAACATACAAAATATGTATTAGTCAACTATTTATGTTTTTGGTAAGGCTTCCAGGCATCAGCACGCTATTAGAAGTTATGTTTTTGGAGAGTCAAACATTTTGACTGCACAGGACCAGCACCCGTAATCTCCCTGTTTTTTCAAGGGTCAACTGTATGCCTTATTGGTTCTGTTTCTCTGGAGAACCCTGAAAGTTTCATATGGTTTGCAGATATTTTCTTCCATTCCATGGATTGCCTTTTTTCATTCTGTTGATTGTGTTTTTTGCTGTTCAGGGCAATTTAGTTTGATTTAATCCCACTTGTTTATGACATATAGACCAGTGGAACTGAACAGAGATGCCAGATATAAACCCACACACATATGGTCAACTCGTCTTCAACAAAGGTGCCAAGAACACTAAATGGTGAAAAATCGTCTCCAACAAATGGTGTTGGGAAAACTTGACATTCACATGTGAAAGAAGGAAATTGGACCCTGATCTTACACCATACAGAAAAGTATCCAAGTCACTAAAAGATTTAAACATAAGACCTGAAACTATAAAATTCCTGAAAGAAAACTAGGAGGAAAACTTCTTGACATTCGTCTTAGCAATAATTTCTTGGGTATGAGACCAAAAGCACAAGCAACAAATGCAAAAAATAGATGAGAAGGGCTACATCAAAACAAAGCTGTCTTTTTAAAAATGTATATTTTGAATTGTTTCATTCTCCATAGATTAAGGGGGAGAAGAAGGAGGTTGTGGGAGCTGGTACTGAGCCCCGAGTTGGCACCTGGGTGTGTCAATGACCCTCTGACATCACACCTATGTGGTGACTTCCAGAGGAATGAAGGGGAGGTCTGGTCCCCGCTTTCAGGGGGTGTGAAAAGGGAGAAAATAAATCAGATGGAAATAAAGAGTGAGTAAATACTTTTGTTTTCTCACTGATTTTCGAGTAACAGTTACCTGCACTGTCATTCTCATA
>NW_005314929.1:0-973 GCF_000412655.1 Myotis brandtii
AACTTTTTACATCATACAACCTTATATTGTCTGTCTCCTCAAGCTACAGTTTCAGTATTTAGGCCAATTTTTTTATGAATTTGTTATCTCAAACTCAAATGGCGTTTTAGATTTTGTTTCACATTCCCCTGGCTTCATGCTGGGAGATCATAGGACATTAAGAGCACACAGAACTAAAGAAAACATAAGATCTACCAAGTCGCAAATAAGTAAATTATCTATCATTTTAATAGTAATTTGACCTTGGAGCCTCCGTGTTCATATGCAAAATACCATGTATCATCTTCAAGACTTTGGTTTTGATTTTGAAGACCATATTGATTTTATCTATTTCATCTATCTTGTTTTTGCTGTTAGGATCTTTTTTTAGTTACTTGGTTTCATAGTACCAATTATTTTCTATTCACATTATAACTTTACATTATTTTATTTTGTTAGAAAACAACTAATTCTGGATCATCTTTTCATTCAATAATCTATGTTGAAACATCACAACAAAATAGACTTGCTCCATCCAACAAAGTCTGTGCCTGTATACAAATACCTACCTGTACCCCTGAGAAAGACTGTGATCATCTCTAAACCTCACAAAAAACACAATCCCACATTCATTTTCAAAATGGATGCATATAACTTTTGAGCCACTGGCCAGCTCTACAATATATCTTTTCACAAAATATATTTTGTGGCTCATTTCTCATAATACTGTTTCATACAGCAGACAGTGAGTAAATCTACTCTTTTTCATGGTAAGGAGCTCAACTCTCTTATTTTTACTGGCTTTCTACTGACTAAATTAAACCACTCTTTCTAAAAAATATGCAATGAGTTGAAAATGAACAGCTACTTCAGTAAGGCTGCCAAGGAAAGCCTTAAAAAGGAACTAATACGATCCAATCTCAATCTCAAAAAATACTAACGAAATCGTCAAAAAAATTTATTAACTTAGGATTAAGCACCATTCCTTTTTTTT
>NW_005314930.1:0-973 GCF_000412655.1 Myotis brandtii
GTCCCTGCCACGCCTCCAACTCACTCACAGCCCTTTCTTCCCCTTCCCCTGGGGAGCCAGGGACCCCTCTCATCTGTGGTCCAGCTAGGACCCTGAACCATTCTGCCTCCCAACATTAGTCTCGAACAATCACTTTGCAAACTCAGCTTCTGGGCCCAGTTTGGGAAAGTCGTCCTGGCCACGCTGAGAGCAGGATGCGATCTTCATCTTTACAAGGACTGCATGTGCCTCGCTGAGCTCCCACCCACTGGCTCAGGAGGCAGCGTCTCCGGCTGAGCCTCCGGAGGGAGGGGAGAACGCAGGGACCCAGAGTGGGCTAAATTGGGCACATCCTGTGACACAGAGCACCCTCCCCCCCAAGCTGCTTTGGTTAGTAACAATAATAACAATAATAAAAACAGAGCAAATATTTAGCAGGCCCTTACTCCATGCACACTTTACAAAATTAATTGTTAATCTTCGCGGCTGCCCTATGAGGTAGAAATGATTTTTGTCTATTTTACAGATGAGGAAACTGAGGCACAAAGTGACTAAGTCACCTGCCCAAGTTCATTGGTTCAACTGCTCAAATAAAGAAAGGGAGCTTTTTGCTGAGTCTAGACGAGGAAGGCTACCTATGGCTTGGAAATAGTTACACTGTCCGTTTGGGGCCAAATGCTTTACAAAAATTAGAGGACGCAAGCTGGCTTCTCCAGTTTTTCCACACAAAGCTGAAACAGTTAGAAATGAGACGCCATATTTAAATGGAGAGATGTAGTATAGAAAAGTCTGGCTCCTGCTCCCTGTTGGAAAATTTGAGGTGTTGGCGCCCTGGGCCCACATTCCCAGCAGTTGTCCGGGGTAGATCTGCTGGCAGGGCACATCTCTCCTCCTGGCCGCACTCCCTGGGTCCTGCACTCGTGGTGGCTGCCTGCCCTGGGGGTGGAGGCACTGAGTTTGTCTCCTGCTGGATGATTGTAGCCATAGAAACTAG
>NW_005314931.1:0-973 GCF_000412655.1 Myotis brandtii
GTTTTCCTTTATCTAATCTACATTTATTCTGTTTTAATTTCCAACCCATACAGGCACTTGACGCTATAGACAAGGCTCTCCAGCTGAAACCAAAGGACCCAAAGGTCATTTCTGAACTTTTTTTCACAAAAGGAAATCAACTAAGAGAGCAGAACCTTCTGGACAAAGCTTTTGAGGTACATACACTTAGTCAGATTATGTTATTAAATTCATGAATTGAAATTAATACTCCTTGAATCTAAGATCATTGGCATGTTTGTGAAGTTTCTGATTAATCAACTTGACATTAAAAGTTTATTCTTATAATTGAGCTTCTGGTTTTTGATTATTCAGAATTCTGTGATAACACTGCATTGTTTCCTGAATTACCATCTTTAACTTGTTGTTTGACGTATTCTATGTTTTGCCCTCATATCAGCTTCTCTTTCTCTCTCTCTTTCTCTCTCTGTCTCTCTCTGTGTGTCCTCTGTCTCCTTTTCTCTCTGTTTGTATTCAATCCCATCTCTTCCAGCTGATCTAGTGCCTGAATAGCGTTGGGCCTATCCACATGTCCTTGTACCCCCTTCTCCTCCCCTTGCTGATTCCCACTCATCCACCAGCACAGCCTGGGTCGTCCTCCCCGGGAGGCTCTCTGGACCATCCTTTCTCCTAGTGACCATGATGCCACCGAATGCTGAAAACACTTATGTCTCCACCAGTCATTTGAGCAGGCCATGTATTAAGTTGTAGTATTGGGTCCTTTCTTGCTCCCCTCCCTGACCCCTGTGTGCGCTGTGTGCATGCATTTTGACTCCCCAGTTAGGCTGCACCCATGTGCAAAGGGTCTGATTCCTTCTGTGTTCTAAATACAGTATGATGCATCTTTCAGGTGTTCACTATGTACAGCTTTGGAATACCACTGATGCCCAACTTGAAATAAAAAAGACATTTACAAATATGAGTAGAAATGTTACAGATACCAGACATTTCCCTT
>NW_005314932.1:0-973 GCF_000412655.1 Myotis brandtii
CATTCATTACAGCAGTGTAAAGTCCTTGAGGGTGGAGTGTAAGAGTGATGATAACGATAGTGCTTTCCCCAAGATCATCTAATGGTAGAAAATACACTTAGAACTTTACATTTCACCTGATAACCAAGTGAAAACCAGTGATGAGGGCATGTTATGAATCCAACCAAGGACTCAGAATCATTGTTTTAAGTCTCCAGTTGATTGGGGTTACCATCACTCTAAATTTTCTGAATTTAGTGTTCTAAAACCAACTTAGTTTCATTAAAAAATAATTTCCAAAAATGTTTCCTACACAAAGTGCTAATTCTAATGCTGTACTATGTGACATACTCTCATGGAAGAATATAGGGAAATAACTCAAACCTCTTCTCTTCAGAAATCTATGTTGGGATGCAAATAAGTGAGGGTGCATAATTTTGGGGGAAATTTTTTGAAAATTCTTTGTGACAAAACTTTGGAAATTCTTAGTTTAAAAACAAAAAAGCCCTGCTACATATAAACAGGAAATTTGCCATGTTGACCACTGTATTCACAGTGGTAAGAACAGTGCTGGGCATAAACTGGCTGCTCAGTAGATATTTATGAAATATATGAATACATACTAGAGTGTAGTAGATCACCATGGTTGATAAACACTGCTCTATGCCCTATTAAAGTTCCTAGCTAGTAGAAAAGCATTCAATTTCTTGATAAAATGGATGAATGAGTGTTTGTTGCAGGCCAGCTACATGATCTTATGTGGTTTCTGAACCACCAAATTTAAATCCTGTATGAAAATAAGGGAATTTGAAGGATGACAGCACCAGTCTGACATGAATGTGGAATTATTGAAATATGAAATGGTTCTTTGGATTGCATCATTCCATTAGAATGCCTCTGATTCTCAGACAATTAATCATATATTTTCTATATTTGTAATTTTTGTCAAGGTTAACACTGGGCAAGGGGAGTATTTTCATGGGAAAGTACCTTA
>NW_005314933.1:0-973 GCF_000412655.1 Myotis brandtii
CTCTTTCTCTCCCTTCCTTTCTGAAATCAATAAAAAAATGTTTAAAAAAAGAAAGAAGTAATAATTAGTGTTAGTGTTTTGTTTTTCAAGGCACTTTATAGTTTTCCTTAATAAACAATTAACTAAGTATACAATCAAAACCAAACTTTTCATATTTGGAAGTACTTTTAACTTGAACCCAGAAGGGGGTCGTTTAGCCAAACCATCTTCCCCAGAACTGGTAACACTATGAAAAAGTGAGAGCGGGGCTTCGGGAAGATGATGGTGCCAATGTCCATGGCTGCACAGGCGGAAGCAGTATCTGTGCAGAGAAAATTGGAGGAAAGGCAGTAGGCACCTGGAGGTTTTATGACAAGGAGCCCGCAAATCTACAACATGTCCTCACCGGAAGGCGGGCAGGTTGCTGAGCAATTTGGACACAGCAGCAGCACTGGACAGGTGTCCTGCAAAATTGTTTTTAGGGTGCGGGCAAAGGACCACAGGGAGCACGAGGGGCAGGGAGTCCATGAGCTCTCAAACCAATAAAACAAAGCTTCCTTCCACAACTAAACTATCCTGAGGAGAAACTTTTGAGAGTAGAATCCACCTTGAACATGATAGCAATAATAAAATCAAAGAGAAGGGGAGGGGCAGATCAAAGTAGAAGCAGAGAAGACAGAGCTAAGAAAGTAGGTTCCTTATTTGATCATTTCATGGAAACAACAGAAGAGGGAGTTCTAGAGCTTAGAAGCTAGAAAAAGCTCTCCTTTGCCCCTAAAAATACAGGAAAATTCATTTCATTTAAAAATGAATAACAAAATAAGATTGTCATCAACCCAATGTGTAGTTGTAAGAAAAGACCGAAAAAGATCAGAATAACGTTCTTACCACAAAACAGGAAAAAACTTTAGATTAATACTTCAACAGAGTTAAAGAAAATAAAAGAAGATACAAAGAAACAAATCTAATTGGAACACTCAGAAATAAAGTGATG
>NW_005314934.1:0-973 GCF_000412655.1 Myotis brandtii
AATAGATAGTGACATAGGGCTGGAAAGTCAGTCGAATCAGCTATTCAGACCACATGTACATGACACATATTTCTTTTTCTGAGAAAATATGACATTTTGGGTAAGACATCAAGCAATCTGTTTGCTCCTTATGGTCCTTTAGTAAAATGAGCAATACATTATTTAAATACTGTACCTCTGTTTATTAAAATTTAGAGGATTAAAACTACCCCAATTCAGGCAATTTATTAAGCAGGGAGGTCATAATTTCTGAAGAAAGAATAAATTTGAATTAGAGATAAACTCGCTTCATTTCAACCCACTATCTTTTAGAAACAAGCATTTGAAACCTTAGGGGATTGTAATTTATGTAACAATCATAAAACTTTGACTTATGTTCCTGTTAAAATATCTTTGAAGATAGAGATATGAATTTGAATCAGCTCCTTTATCTTCCTCGAAAGTTTGAATTAATAATTTTTCTCTCTCTGTTGGAAAGATTAATCATGCTTAATGTTTCCTGGCAAATTAGTCTTCAGACTTCCGTTGGATTTGGGTTTTATTTTTTGTCTTTCAGGTGCATAAACCACATACTTATTAGTTGGAGAATCCTTTCATGTCTTTAATCAACTCTGAGTTTGAAAACTCTGAAAATGAATCAGATTGGCAGGCCTACTTCTGAAGATTTAAGAAATATTCTCTCATAGGGAGGATAAGTTGAAGAGATGGTCATTTAGCAATACTGTCTTCAGAGAAATATGCCTTGCTGAAAAATCCATGCCTTAGTACTTTACCGTGTGATAAATAGCCTGCCTTCATCAAAGATGTACCTTATGTCAGTTGCCATGTCTAGAATTTGAAAACAGAAGATTAATGGCACTGGCAAATATTTGTCATCATTAGAGTATTAACATATATTCCTTAAGGTGCCATAAATAACTATAATTGAAATTACCTAATTTACAATACATACATACAAAACTGATCGCAGCCT
>NW_005314935.1:0-973 GCF_000412655.1 Myotis brandtii
AAAAAAAAAGAAAACACTTGAAGGTAGAAGTACTGTCTGAGGCGTGTGAAGAGATGGATTCTGATAAGACAACCAATGCCTTTCACAACAATGAAATTCTTAAACAGGGCAGCCCATAAATAGGTGTAAACAGGCCATGGCTTCCTCAAATTTATTAACATTTTTATCTGTGCATATATTTATCTTCTTGGGGAAAGGAACCAAATCTTTCAGCATATTTTCAAGTGGTACATGAATGTAACAGACAATCAATACTCTTAAAAAAAAGAGCTCAGAATAATCTCAATAATCTCTTGCAACACTTGTACCTTAGCAATACTACCTCCTCTTATGTTGCTGATCTTTTTAGTAATCTGAAATGCCATCATCACCATCATTGCACTTGGAGTGGTGAGGAGACTTCCCAAGGCCACACCGCTGATGACTGCTGGGTTTATTAGGACGTATTCACTGTGGAATGGGCTTTTCTTTACTGCTTACCTCTGTAGAGAGTAGAAAAGAACAATAAACATAATAATCTCAACCTATTTCCTAGACCATCTTTCCTAATTTATATGCTTTCTAAAAGATAAGGCTAAGTTATTAAAATAGAATTTGCTTTAAACCTTAGATAAAAATCAGAATTAGAAATATAGTTTTCATCAAACTGGGCTCAGGATCATTGTTATTTTAGAGAAAATAAAAGTCTGATTAAGAATTACTAAATGAGTAAAAACATGGAACATGATCACATAATCACTTAGTTAAAGATGGCTTTTTGATGGTGGCACGATTAAAATAAAATGATCAAAAAGCATTTATGATATTTTCTATATGGAAATGTGTAGAAAGCAATTTTTAAATTTGCATTCCTTGGATATTTCCAGGCTATAAAGGATTACTCTATCTCAAGTAGAAAAGTTAGAATTGTTTATTTTAAATGTGAGTTAACAATCCAATTTTTATTCAATCAGGCAATCAGATCCTTTTTTTA
>NW_005314936.1:0-973 GCF_000412655.1 Myotis brandtii
ACCTGGTGTTTGAGACAAGCCAGGTATCTGGATTTTTATGTGCAACTCCTGATTTTAAAGCATTGTTTAATAATTTAGCAAACACTGTGTAGGTCAAACAAAACCTATCTGCACACCATGTCTAGCCTGAGGTCACCAGTCTACCCTTCTGCTGGGCAGGGGACTCTGGGGGAGATTTCTGAGGAGGGATAACCTGGCTGGAGCTGACGATCACTGGGACCTTGGTGTCAAGCCGGAGTCGAGTGGAATGACAGTGGAGGTGGGACTTGCTGCTGGGTACACCTTGCCATAGTCCAGGTGAGCCAAGTGGCAGCTCTGAACGAGGTCAGGGGCGGTGGGAGTGCAAGTGAAAACAGGATACTAGACACACTACAGAGGCCTGGGGGGTAGAAGCTGGGCTCTGCCTGGCCCAGAAGGTTGTGGGGGAGGACACAGTGAAGTGAGGCGGAGGTCCCAGCAGGAGTGTGGTCTCATAGCAGGCCAGAGGGTCGCAGAGTGCAGGTCCTGTGAGGCCATTTCTTCCTCAAAAGGCCCTGTCGGATTCAGCATCATCTCTGAGGAGAGAGGCATGCCCAGGAGCTCAGCTGGTACAAGTGCTGGTGGCCAGCCCCTTTGGGCAGGGAAACCTAGCTGCTCAGAGCTCGAGTTGGTGGTTGAGCCTGCTCAGAGGGTAGAATGTAGTCAATCCTGGGGAGGTGCACTGACTTCCCAGCCAGCCTCTGGTGGTGCGTGAGAGATCCATTATAAGCGTGGTTAACTCATTTGGGGGATATATGCTAACTCTTGGTCATCACCAATAGCATTTCCATAAGCTACTGTCTATTTTTTTTCTTCCAAGTTTTAAATTTCTAGAATTTATGTTTGATTCTATTTATAATCACCAGTATCAATTTTTTGTTGTTGGTTCTTTTAGAGAGAGAGGAAGAGAAAGGGAGAACCACCAATTGGCTGCCTCCTGCACGCCCCTACCGGG
>NW_005314937.1:0-973 GCF_000412655.1 Myotis brandtii
GGCCAAATAAGTTTGGGAACCACTGCCCTACATGATCATTGCACATCCCTGCCCCACCTCCCAGCCCCAATCCATTTCAAGAATATCTCAGATTTTCTTACCATTCTCCTTACTTCACCCCAGCCATACTGACCACTGCTCTACCTTAGCTTCACCGAATGCAGCTCCCACCCTGGGGCTTTTGGACTTGCATCCCTTCTACCTAAAATGTTTTTCTCCTAGAAACCTACATGGCTTGGACACTTAATTCATGCAAGTCTCTGCTGAAATGCCATTGTCCCCGTGAAGCTTTCTCTAACCATCTTATCTCAAATATCAACACCCCATGGACATTCCCCAACACGGTTACTCTGCTTTTTCTCCACAGCACTCAATAATTGATATATTTATGTGTTTATTGCCTATCTCCCTCACTAGAACATAAGTTCCACATGGACAGGGACTTTGCTTTTGTGCACTGCTGAATTCCGGGCACAAAGTAAGCACTTTGATGTTTGTTGAATTGTTTTAATCAGAAAATGTTCAAATCCCTTGTTATGCCTATAAGCAGGAAAGCTAAAAGGACTTGAGGCTTCTAGAAATATATTATTTCCCCAACTTTCATGGATTTGCACTAGAGGCACCAAACAAGTAGTACCAACTAGACTCCAATCTACTAGGATTTGAAGTAAGAGGAGGGGAATCCAATCAATATAACCTCTTCTACTACACTCAGGGAATTGACTGTCAGCACTGAATTCTTTCCCTCCCCATTTCTCCTCAAGGTTCTCTCTCTCTCTCTTTTTTTCCACAAAAAGGTCAGGGATCCCTGGAATACTGTGCTATAACTTACACAGAGCAGGTACCCAGACTGAAACCAGTCTTGGAACCAGTACATACCCAATCTCTCCAGGGTGCAGGCGAAAACCTGAATAGAAAGCCTTCTCAATCACACAGTTGAATCTTGTAGAAGCTTTTATTTCAATGACCAAAA
>NW_005314938.1:0-973 GCF_000412655.1 Myotis brandtii
GGCTTGCGACTCGGAGCCCCCTGGTGCGCAGCCTGTGCGGACAGCATTGGCACTGTCCCGCCCTGTCCTATTTCAGGCGACCAAGCATTGCCTGTCTTTCCCGTCTAGTCTCACCTTTGAGCCAAAGAAAGGAACATTCCAAGGAGCTGGAAGTGAATCTGTGATGTGAAGCTGAATTTTCACTTTAGAAAAGAAAATCAGTACATGACTAAAGGACTCCCTGTAGTGCAGGCAAGGCCAAGGAAACCGAAAAGAGAGGTTGAGAGGCCACTTCATAAACGAAGAACCGACGCTTTGTGAGGAGCCGTGAGGAGCTCAGGGTTATAAACGCAGTCAGTGGCCACACTGTGGGTCCCAGCCCCGGGGTGTCTTATGCGAGACTCCAAATAAAGTAAATTAGTTTGCCTCCAAAAATAGATTTTCTCTGGAACAAAATGTCACGTGTGACTAAGCCTGAGGTCAAAGTCACCTGCCAAGTGAGCACAAGGTTATCCTCCTTAAAAAACCAGACCAAGTAGATGCAGGGCACAGTTCTCTGAGTTCTCAGAGGCGCTGTGGCCTGAAATAAAGCCTGTCCGGTCCTGGGAGCTCTATAGGACACGTGGTGCTTTCCCCCCTCCGCCCCATTTTGCGGATATAATCATGTCTGGACTTTTCTGGTAATAAATTAGAGGGGGCCCGGAATGACAGGTAGTGTATCTGCTAATGCGTGCTCTGGGAGAGAGGGCCCACAGGGGCAGGGTGAGTGGGAGAGGGTGGGAGAAGACGTGACCTTGGGTCAGAGCTTGGGCCCTTCCAGAGGTGCTGGGGAAAACCGGCCCCCCCTCGGCTTACCCCCAGCTAAGAACTCAACACCAGTATAGTTCACAATCCACCCACCCTCCCCCACCTTCTCTCAGAGATTCCACAGCCTGTTTGATGCTTCTATGTCTCCGGATCTATTTGTTCATTAGTTTATTTTCTTCATTAGATT
>NW_005314939.1:0-973 GCF_000412655.1 Myotis brandtii
GGTTTCCTGGCATCTCCTATTCATATTTTTATCTTTAAAATCTTCATATAGAGAGTAGACTTGTCCTGCTCAAGCTGTGGTTGTTCTTGACCCATTTCTCTAACTAGCAGCACAATAGCATAACCTTACTCTGAGATTTCACAGGAGTCACTAAAGAGTATCAACTCCATTTAGCCATTTCTTCTCCCTCTTAACCACCATAATATATGCCTTGAAAATCCTCATTATATAACAAACAGAATTCATAGCTATTTATGAACTCTTCTGGTCTATTATTATCAATTTCTTGAAGAATCAACCCTAATGTTAAACATGACTTCATTAAGAAAGCTATTAATCTAAATTCAAGCTGACTCCCACAGCCAGAGACCTGACAGTTAGGGAAAACTCACCATTATGGGTTAAATTGTGTCCCCCAAATTTATCTGTTGAAGTCTTAACTTCTAGAACTTCAGAATGTGGCTGTATTTTTAGTCTTTGCAGATGATCAAGTTAAAATGAAGTCAGTAGGGTGGTCCATAATTCAGTATAATTGTGTCCTTATAAAAAGGGAAATTTGGATTTAGAGACAGACACTGCACACAGGAAGAAAGCCGCTTGAACATAGAGGCAGAGATTGGGGTGATGTGTCTACAAGCCGAGAAACAACAAAAATTGACAGCAAACTACCAAAAGCTAAGACAAGAGGCATGAAACAGGATCTCTCTCATAGCCCTTAGAAGAAACCAACCTTACCAACCTTAATCTCAGGTTTAATCGCTAACTTCCAGAACTGTGAGACAATACATTTCTGTGTTTAAGTCACCCAGCAGCCCAAGCAAATTAATACATGAACCTTCAAAATTGATGTAAGCTGTAATATCTAAAAATGTTCCTTTCTCTACTTTGCCCAACCATTTCAGGAATCAATCAGTCTTCAATCAAATAGCTCCAAACTGAGCCCTAGCTGGTTTGGCTCAGTGGGTAGAGCGTC
>NW_005314940.1:0-973 GCF_000412655.1 Myotis brandtii
TTTTTTTTTTTAAGCTCAAATACCTTATAAGCATCTGCTTACAAACTTCAAATTGTTGAATTAATTATCCAGTTAATTCAGGCCCAAAGATTTTTTTTCCCCTAAACATTTCAAATACTTGAAAGAAATCAGATGTTTTGAGAGGGATGGTTTCTCCAGTTAACGTTCCTGATGTACTCTGACATGGACTGACATGCTTGCTGCTCATGGCCTCTGTGAGCGTGGTACTTGCCTCGCCTGAGACTAGTTCACAGGAAATTCAAAACTAATTTTTTTCTTGAATTTGCAGGTACCTCCCCACCTTTGCCAGTCTTTCCCAGGGCTGGGCTTGGGGCTGAGCTTGCGTTTTGCTATAGGCGGCATTCTGTCTAGCTCGTTTGGCAAGAGAAGAGTGAAAACCCAATTTGGCTTTAACATGTAGCACATTAGTCAGTAACAGTTTCAGTGAGGATATTAAGAGTGGCTCTGAGAGGCAGTGTGACACCCAGAGAGAGGCCATTCATGGAAATGACTTATTTACAGTTGGTTATAATCTCTGTAGTTAATCATTAAATCAAGTTGGTTTTTTAAAAATGTCAATATACATGCTTAAAATGACTATCGAGGGGTTTTTAAAAGTCCTATTGGCCTAGATATTGAAGTTTGTAATAGGTGCGCCATATATGGAGTTAATGTGAAGTGGTGTATGGAAAAATGTATTTGAATATTGGCATCAGTTATAGGATCGATACAAGCCGTTGTTTCTATACAGAATGGGTATATAATGAACTTGAAAGAATACCATAACCTTATTTATGTGTGCTCTGCCAAGCCAGAGCTAACTTTTAGTATATGATACAGCTTAACATAATGCATCTTAACTGTGTAGGATTTAAACATGTATGTTACTGGCTCGGCCAGTGTGGCTCAATGGTTGGGCATCAACCCATGAACCATGAAGTCCCCGTTTCAATTCCCGGTTGGGGGGTGTGCA
>NW_005314941.1:0-973 GCF_000412655.1 Myotis brandtii
GTTATGGTTAAACTCAGGAACAGGGAGAAAGAGGTAAGGAGGAACATTGTTAATGCATAAAAATGGGGGTTTTGTAGACAGGAAAAAAGTATACAGAGCTTTGGATTCTGCACAGTGTTCCATCTCTGCTACCAGTATCTATGTGACCTTGTGTTAGATGGTTAAACACTATGAAATTACAGGATAGTACTCGGTGATCTTTAAGATCTATGCCACGTAAAAAGACTGTAATTCCAACTACAATATAATGTTATAATTCAATCCTTAAAAGATATCCAAGTCCTAATAGTGGCTTCTACACAAAATGATTGCTAACCATTGCTCTGTAACAAATACAACTTTTATAGCAAGTAATTCTAAAAGGTAGGGACTCAAAGGATAAAAGAAAATGAATAGGTTACAATGTCAAAAAAGGATCCTAAGGTAGCTAACAAATCAGGTGTCTGGCTGAAATGTAATGTGACAGGAAAGAAAGGTCAATGCTTTGTGGGCCACACAACAGCAAACCTGGAGACAATAGTTCTGCTTTGTGTACCTCAGCACTTGAAATAGGAAGTTCAACATGACTCTAAAGTGTTAGGAATGATTTGATTAGTAAAAATCCAACAAAAAGAATGGATATTTCCTTTCATATCATAGAGGTCCTCAGATATATTGATAATATCTTTGCATTCAAATATCTATGGATCTAGACATCTATCTATCTATTCTATTACTAGATGTAAACTCATTGAATGCTAGGATTTAATTTTTTTCTGAAAAATCATCAGCACCTATTCAGAAAGTTTGGCACATAATACTGTTATATATTTATGTCAAAAAACATTTTTTGAGAGATCACCCATTAAATAGACATATACCAATGCTAGCTTTCAAGTTGTCTAATTACAGGAGCAGTGCTCTTTCCATTACACCTTAATGCTCTTTATTAAAATTACTAGAGGCCCGGTGCAAGAAATTTGTGCACTGGAGG
>NW_005314942.1:0-973 GCF_000412655.1 Myotis brandtii
GAACAAAAGAATGAACAAATGAAGGAGAAAACCAAAAAGCATGGTGAAGGCTCTAAATAGGTAAAATGTCCCATGTCCCCTGGGACTATGTCACTACATAAACCTTGCAGGAACTTCCTTCCTCCACCACTCACTATTTTAAAAACAACTAAACTACTTGTTAAGTATACCAAGGTAGTTAATATCCTTAATTATTTATAAAGACATCAATAGGGATGCAGGAAAACCTGTGGGCAGAAGGGGGTTAGAAGTATAATGTAATTAACTCAACCACAGACATCTGAAGTCTTACAGGATATCATGATCATGGCCCATAAGCTTATACTTCAGGGCTTGTGCCTCAATTCACTTCTTCTGCTATTTCTAAAGTAAAGAGAACTTGGGGAGAGAAAACGTTTTCCCAGGTAGTGCACTGACTTGACTCTCCTGGGAAGAGTGGCTCGGCACTGCCACGGGGTAGTGACCCGAGCTGTGGAAGCTCCTCTGAGACAGCCCTCCAGGCTGGCGAGGTTATTAAATTCACCCAGAAGCCAGGCTCCTCCTCCTTTCTACACTGGCGCACATGCTGCCTTCTCACCCAGTCAGTTAGCTAATCATCTGCTCATTCCGACATCAAAGGAGGAAAGAACTCGGGTTCTGTTTTTAACACTTGAAGATCCCAGAAGAATAACATAAATAGAAAAGGTGTCTCTGAAAAGAAACTTGCCAAAAACTACTTAATGAGTGTTTCTAACATGAAAATTCAGCTATTTTCTATCTTCACATCTTTCAACCTTCAAAATCCCCCACCTAAGACCTGTGCTGCAGTCCTGACCTGGTTGTGAGAGTAACCCAATGAAAGGACAACACAAAGGACACATCCCCAGCCACTTCTGACTCTTTGAGGCCGCACCCTTTTCCTCTAAATTGTTGGGCAGTGACGATTAGAATAAATTATTTCCAGGAATTACTTTAAACTTTGGGGGGCAAAAAA
>NW_005314943.1:0-973 GCF_000412655.1 Myotis brandtii
AGCACATTAATATGTGTTTACAACACACATTTATATCTCCAGCCTGGGTTTTTTTCTTAATTTCCAGGTTCATGTGCCAGCTTCCTTCCTCACAGCTCCATGGTGACCATGCAGAAAGAACACAAACTTAGCACATTCCAAACTGAACTCTTCTCTATCCCAAACTTGTGTTTCCCTCAATCTTGTCAATTCTTCTACTTTCCCAAGCCACAAGCCTTAGAGTCATCTCTGGTTCTCTTCCATATCGCCCCTACCTTTAGTCTATGAGCAAAGTTTGTTGGCTCTACCTTCAAAATAGATCTAGAATTTTACTCTTTCTCAATACCTATAATACAAGCCACAAGCATACCACACATGGATTATTGCAATAGTTTCTTAATTGGTCTCCTCTCAAGTATCCTTGCCCCCCCTCCACCCCCCTGCCCCAGCTCTAGTTTCAATATACTAATTGAAATGATTCTTTACATCATTATGCCTGAATACAAAAATTCATGAGAAGATTGAGACTCAGAGGAACAACAGTGGAGGAATTAGGAAAGATCATCAAGAGTACAGATGTTTCATTACAGACCAAGGATAAGATCATCCACATCCTCAAATTCCCAATTACTACCTGTGGATGCGGAAGTTGGGCTAGTATAAAGGGATGATAAAAAAAATTGATTCTCTTGAAAGGTGGTGTTGGAGGAGAGATTTATGGATACCCTGGTCCACCAAAAAGATAAACAAGTGGGTTTTAGAGCAAATTAAAGCGGAAACATCCCTGGAGGCAAAAAATGACAAAACTAAAGCTGTCTCACTTTGAGCACATCATGAGAAAACAGGGTTCTTGGGAAAGTAATGTTGGAAAAAATAGAAGGCATCAGGAAAAGAGAAAGACCTAATATGAGATGGATGATTCCATAAAAGAAGCCATAAGCATGAATCGGCAGGAGCTGATCAGGGCTGTTGAGGACAGAACAGTGTGGAATCA
>NW_005314944.1:0-973 GCF_000412655.1 Myotis brandtii
TCCTGAGCCGGTGGCTGGTTCTTTGGGCTCGGTACTGGGTGACTCACAGCAGGAGCGTCACTCACTGAAGCACCAGGTGGCTGACAGCTCACCTGCTCCCGGTCAGACCCCCACATTCAGGCTTCTGAGCGCCCAACGTTCTGTCAATTCACCGCAGCCCCTGGCCAGAGAGAGATAAGCTCGGAAATGGGTGGCTTCAGATCCACTTGGGCTATTTTTCTCTCTGACTGGAAACTTATTACCTTGTATAAGTCATGTGACCAACATGTTGTGTTCATGGAATTTACAAATTCATCCGCGATGCCCTCTAATACACCAGTGCTTGAGGACATCCCTTACTTTGTGTGGTCTGCGTGCACACAGATTTCCCTGGTTATAAACCATAGTGTAAGTACAGTTTTGACTTTGCGTCTTTCATTTAACACGACCCAGTTTCCCATGCCATTATGCAGTCTTTCTAGTTAATTTAAAAATGTAAAGTGTACTTTCCACCACTGTAAAAGTATACTTATTAATTATTGAGGAAATAAAAATGCAAAGCATCTGGAGGGGAAAAATCTCACTTACAGTCCCAGCTCCTAAAATAAACCATCATTAACTTTTGGCGTTTTTCATTATAGATATTTTTCTGGGCCTGTTTGTATACATGGCTGTGATTACATTACACATTTGAATCTTTTTTTAAAAAGACAAAGCACGAGCATTTACATATCATTACACACTTGAGTCACTGTGCAGTTCCGTCACCTGCTAAACCATAGCTCGCACTTTCTGTTTAGGTGGCTCATTCCAGTTTTTCCTTGTGATGAACAGACTTAGTTTGGGCAGCCACAGGGAAGGTGGCTGTGTGACATCACAACTTACTGAGCTGATTGCGTGGTGACATCATAACTCTTCAGCTTATTGTCAGGAGTCCAGTTTGATTCTAGTTTTTGCTGCTGTTGTTCATATGCCACCATGTTTTCTATACTTT
>NW_005314945.1:0-973 GCF_000412655.1 Myotis brandtii
TTCCTATGAGACTCTGAGCCCAGGGTGCTGAGTTCATATTCCCTTTTTCCTTCACATTTCATTATCCGAAGGTGGTCAACCAAATACCACTGTGCAAAAAAACAGCATCAACAAATGTTAATAGCAAAATTCCAGCAGACTTTAGGTGGTTGCTCCCTCCACTAAAGTTCTAACTAAAGAATGGGTTGCCAGGTAAAATACAGGAACCCAGTTAAAGTTGACATTCAGATGAATAGCTAAAATTTTTAGTGCAGTGTTTTGGGACATACTCATTCTAAATAGAGTATCTGTTGTTTCTCTGAAATTCAAACAGAACTTGGTGTTCTGTATTTTTATTTACTAAATGTGGAAACCATAAACAAACTAACATCTCTACAGCCATATACACTTCCCATCTCCACCAGGTCACCTTGGTCTGTCACACCCCAGAAGAGCAGTAGAACTGGAATCTAAACAAGCTCAAATTCATAGCAGAAATGTCCCACTCTGGCTCTGGATTGCTGTAGGCAGACTTTTGTTATGAAGAAAATGAACAGGACCATATGGTGAAAAAAACAAGGAGTATCACTTAGAGAGTTCTGCATGGATGAATCAGCAACCCCCTGCCCCCCAAATTCATGCAATCCCCACCCTGACTTCTACCCTTGGCTTGCCCACAGTAACTTCCCATTGAAATCCTCCCCACTGTGGGACAGCCTCTATTGAAGAATTACTACATTTACCAACCTAGTACCAATCCCTACCTAGGCAAAAACACAAAAAGAAAAAGAAAAAGAAAAAGCAGGCTAAATGAATCTAGTCATATTTCATAAACCTCAATTATAAATTTTTAAGAATTTTATGCCATCCCCAATGGTCCACCTTGTTCATCAAGACAAATGCTGACAGTGAGACATCCTAGGAAAGAGTCTTCCTAGCATCGTGGCACTCTGGACCCCATTATCCAACCAAAAGGTTGGTCATCAATGCATCC
>NW_005314946.1:0-973 GCF_000412655.1 Myotis brandtii
GGTTAAGGACAATTTGAAATTGGAAAAGCAAATCTAGAGTTGCAACATAAGGAGTACCTACTGAGGAGCCAAATTAAAGTGTTAATTCTTGTGTATAGAACTTCCTTTTACCTCCACCTCAGGGGACTCAATACCTCTGGCTTTGGGAATAACCAGGTCACCACAGACCAAGACAGGAGAGATGACAATAAAGTGATAACTTTTAATGCAGTGGAATGACAAGGATCATTTGAGGATTAGAGAAAGGAAATGAATAAAGGAACAAGAAGACCCTACCAGTAAATGCCCAGGACTACCCACCATCATGAGAGCAAACATTTTCTAAGTGCTTACAGGTACCAGGTACTCAGGTGCTACAGAATGACTTGGGTGTGTTAACTCCATTTCCCACCTCTATTAAATATCCTTAGTTTGCACATGTGGTTTAAGCAAATCAAGCAGACTTTAAATAAGGGACAAAAGGGGGTAGGGGTGGTGTCTCAGAACAAAGGAGAAAAAGATAGTAATATTGCCAATTCACCCAGCTTCCATCCTGGGTTTCAAGAATTGGACGTGTCATGTATTGAGACAGATGTCATTGACATTGTTATGATTCTTCTAGAAACATCGTTCTCATCCCTGAGGGAGCTGAAGGATTTGAGAAGGGTCTTGGGACTTTTTTTGATGTAGTGGGTCTAATGAAAATGTCAACAGCTCCAGTCTGCATCTAGATTTCAGAGCATTTAAAGGACCTCTCACAACTTCTGTCTATCTGAGCAGAACCAGCTTCTCCCAAGTGCCTTTTCTCCAAGGATAACACACCAGAAAGAATAGTAGGGGGAAATTCTCAGAGGGTTATTTTATCCTAAGATCCAGGAGGAAAGAGAGAGGCTGTTATAAAAGGAGACTTGACTTTGGGCGGTTAACACACAATACAATATACAGGTGATATATTAGAGAATTGTACACATGAAACCTATATAATTTTATTAAC
>NW_005314947.1:0-973 GCF_000412655.1 Myotis brandtii
GCCACTTCCTCTGCTTTCATTACGTCATACAGTGTCACTTTAATTAATTCATCCAATCAATTTATCAGATCAAGTGGTTTTGATCCCACTGTGATTCAAACAGGTTTCATTAAATTAATAAACCATATGTTTCATGTTGTTGGGAGGAAAGCTATTTCTCTCTGTTCGCTGTTCCAAAAGTCTTCACAATGGGCAGCATTCGGCACTTAATCACCAAACCATCTTCCGAGTGCCCCGGGTGTGTTGCAGAATAACGGAAATGACAGCCCATTAAATCCTCAAGTCTGTCCACGTTATTTACCGATACAGGGCAGGCTGGCCAACTCCATGGCCCTTAAACAAGCCTAAATACGGTTTCCATTTACTGGAACGAAAGCTTTAGACTTTTTTTGGGTGACATCCATTACAAGTCCTTCTTCAGCAAGAATACAATGTTAAGATGACTTTGCCCCCTTGTCTTTGGTGTCTCACACGGCCAATGTGTCTCATTCTTGGCATCAAAAGGCTTGATTCTGTTTTCTCTATTCCAGTACATCCAATCACCCTGACAGAGGCCAGGACGGGGCGCAGAAGCGCAGGCAGCCCCCCCAGGCTGCTCAGTGCACACGAGTTGGAGAGCGCAGCAGGGGAATGAGGAGGTGGGTGCTGTACTCAGTCCGCTGCGGCTCTGCTTACACTTCTGGTGGCAAATGACCTGGTGCTAAGGTGAACTGCTGAGTGGTTGGTTACCAAGTTAATAGGCTCATTAGTCCTAGGGTCTTGTAGTGGGATGGAAGAATAAAACCAACCAATGGGCACTTTCACAGTCACAGCTACTATCATTTTCAAGAAAATAGTTACTTTAAAGCAAATTTAAAGCCATCCATTAGAGGGTCACTAAACTGTGGTTCCCAAGCCAAATCCAGCCTGTCACCTATTTTTTGTAAATTAAGTTAAATATACACACACACACATATATACACACACACACACA
>NW_005314948.1:0-973 GCF_000412655.1 Myotis brandtii
AAATGTGAAATAGACTGCATTGGTCTGTGTGTTTGTCGCAGTGACTTAGGCCATGCCTGCAGTATCTCCTGAGTCTTAGCATGAAACGGCATCATAAACTTATGAGATCATTCCACCCGGGGCTCTAACTTTATATAGATTGTTAATCCATTTTTAGAGTTATCTAAGACACAAATGTGATCATGTTACACTTACTCCTTCAATGGCTTGTTGCCACACTCAGAGAAATCCAACATACATGTGTACATGTTGTCATGGACTCCCTCACTAAGCTTGACTGTCAGCTGGTCACGTGTCTTAGACATAGGTGATATAGTCTGAGAGGAAGAGTAGAACCTCATCCTATGGGGGAATTGACAGAGACACCTTCACCAATGTGCTTGCTTTCTGAGAACCATAATGTGTGATGGTTTATGTGTGCATGGCTAAGTGTATTTACAGTACTAGGTAGTGTTTGGTTTAAGCTAGGCAAACCCCACAAAATAGATAAATGGCACAAAAAGAATTTCTGAAAAAACAACAACACTCTACATCTTGAAGATAATGCTAACAGTACAAATACAAAGAAACAAGAAAACACATCAAATTGACACTTTTCTTATGTTTAGTTGCTAACAGATAAACTGGGGAATATTAAATTTTTTTTGTTTATTTGAGCAAACATCAATTAGACTCTGGCAGCATCCAATCTAGGAGACAGAAAGGAGCTCAGAGGAGTGGTATAGAAGGAAAGACTTCTGTAAGCAGGAGAGAACAGAAACAAGGAAGTTATACTAGTCAGAAAAGGTAGGTTCACAATTGTAAGACTATTTTCCTTTAGGGGCTGGCAGGAGTCTATCAATCCAATTACCCAACTAGATGAGGAGATTCCTCATGGACTCTAAGATTCCATTTCTGGGAGAGCCCAAACTGTAATTAAATTAAGTCTCCGTTTGGTGACGTGGGGCTTAGCATAAGTGACTCCATTTGGGGC
>NW_005314949.1:0-973 GCF_000412655.1 Myotis brandtii
AAAAAAATCTGATGGCAAAGAGAATAATGATTAATAAATGGGATCCCTCAGGAGCCCTAACATTTAAGGGCACACATCATTCTGTACTTTTTTTTGGAAAAAATTTATAACTTAAATATAATCATGAAAAAGCATCAGGCCCAAATTGAGGTCATTTTACAAAATGTATGGCCAGTCAGAAATATAGAGGTCATGGAAGACAAAGAAAGAATGAGAAAGTCTCTAGGATTGAAAAAGAAATGAAGAAGATCTGAAAAGTAAAATGGAATGTGGGATCCTGAATTGGATCCACATTAAAAAAATATTTACTTTGATAATTGACAAAATTTGAAATATTGTTCCATACATGTTAATTTCATAATTTTTTTTATTATAGTGCTCACATAAAATTATATCCTTTGGAAAATCTGGATAAATAATATATGAGAATCCCTTGCTCTAACTTTGTCTATTTTTTATGAAATTATTTCAAAATAAATTTAAAAAGAGAGCACAATGAATTGAAGATGCAAAAACCTGGGCAGAGCCACTCCCAATTTCCTTGTCCAAATCTTTGTCTTTCCAGAATGATTGTGTTCATTTAGTCAAAGTATTAACCATCCCACTCCCCAAAAAAATATCCAAAGGGGGAAAATGTATTCTGTTTTATTACTTTACAATATAAATATACTATTTAAAATTGCAATTTTGTCTTTGTGAATCCAAAGGAAAAATGTTTTCATTGTGATGCCATTTAATCACTATATTTGCAAATATTTGCTTCCGTTCTATTCTAGGTGAAGCAGTCAATAATTAGAAAACCAAAGATACAGTGAGATTACGCAAACATTTGTATAATCAAAAGAGGTAGTTTTTCTAGAGGGAAGATTGCCCTGCTTGTGACTGCTTCGTTCACCTCTCTCACCCAGCTGCTCAGTGTGATTCTTCCTTCCTTCTTACCACGTTTCAAAGGAAACGTAGCCACTTAGTCAAA
>NW_005314950.1:0-973 GCF_000412655.1 Myotis brandtii
AATGTTCCCTTTTATATCTACGTTTGTTGTAGTTTTTATCATCAGTGGGTGTTGAATTTTGTCAGGTGCTATTTTTTCTTCTTATACCTTATTTTGTTAATTTGGTGAACTATATCTATTCATTTCAAATGTTAAACAAACTATGCATTCCTAGGATAAAACCTGCTTGGTTGTTATGTACTATTGGATTCAATTTGCTAATTATTTTGTTAAAAACTTACATTTGTGTTTATGATGGATATTGAGCTATAATCTTTCTTTGTAGTATCTTTGTCTAGTTTTGACATCAGAGTAATTCATTTCAAAAAATTAGTTGGGAAGTATTTCCTCTTTTTTTTAAAAAAGTTTGTAAGGGATTGATATTTTCCTTTGTTAAATGTTTGATTGTTTCACAGTGAAACCATCTGGGACTATTTTTTCATGTGAAGTTTAGAATTACAAATAGACATAAGCCTATTCAGATTGTACATTTCTTCATGTGCCAGTTGGGTAATATGTTGATCTGTGTCTTTTAAATGTTTTGTTTATTTTATCTGAATTATCAAATTGCTAAAAATTTAATCTTATATTTTATTTTTAATGTCTATAGGATCTATAATTTTGACCTTTTTTCATTCCTGACATTGCTTATTCGTTTCCTCTTAATCTAAATAGAGGTTTATCAACATTATTGATCTTGTCAGGTAGCTACCATTTGGTTTCATTGATTTTTCTCTTTCTGTTTTCTATTCCATTGATCTCTAGTCTTATTAGTATTTCTTTTCTATTGGGGTGTATTTTGATCAATTTCACCCTAGCTTTCTAAAGTAGGATCTTAGATAACTGATTTTACCACAAATTTTGATTTGTTCTTCATTTTCATTCTGTTAAAATATGAAAATTTTTTATGTGATTTCTTCGTTCACCTATGGATTGTTTAGAATTAAATTGCTTAATTACCAGAAACTAGAGGTTCCTCTCCCTTTTTTCTTTC
>NW_005314951.1:0-973 GCF_000412655.1 Myotis brandtii
TCCGTGTCCCCCCTCCCCCTCTCTCTTCCTGACAGCCTCCCACTCCCTCTTCTTGACAGCCTCCCCCCTTCTTCCTGTCCCTTCCTCCCTCCATCCTCCAGCCCTTCCTCCCTCTGAGAACCCTTCTGTCCTCAGAGCCCCTCCACCCCCTCCCCAGGCTGTGCCCCTGCCACATCCTTGCTCAGGATAACCCTTCCCCCTTCCTCCTCTTGCAGCACTGCTGACAGAAGGGCTCCTGCATTGGTACAGTGATCCTGGCTTGAAAGGTGTGTTCCTGACACCGGGCCTGAGCTACGATGAGCACACACAGGAGCTGGTGGTGTCTGAGGCCGGCATCTACTATGTGTTTTTGCACCTGGAACTGCAACGTGTGGTGGCCGGAGCTGGCTCTGGCTCCGTCTCCATTGCCTTGCACCTGCAGCCGCTGGGCAGAGGGGTTGCAGCTCTGGCCCTGACCTTGGACCTGCCATCTCCATCCTCTGAAGCCCGGGACTCAGCAGCTGGTTTCCGGGGTGGCCTGCTGCACCTGCGCACTGGTCAGCGCCTGGGTGTCCATCTCAGGGCTGCGGCTGGGGTGCACCCCGCCTGGCAGCTTGCACAAGGTGCCACGGTTTTGGGCCTCTACCGAGTGGCCACCAAGGTCCCTGCTGGACTCCCCTCGGGACAGCCTTCATGAGGCTGGCGGGGTTGCCACCCCCTGCAGGGAGACTAAATCCTGCCTTTCTTCTGTGGGGCCTCTGGTGATGAGCCCTGACTTCTCTACCTCACCAGGCAGGGCAGGGGTTCTGGCTGCTGACCCCCTCCTCAAGGACTCTCCTGGTCCCTCTATCACTCCTGCCCCGAGTCAAACCCTTGATATTTATTATGAGCCTGAGCTCAGACAGTGGACTTTATATTTATCTGTTTAACTTATATTTATTGAGTGCCCAGGCCAGGTACTGTGCAGCAGGGCTGAAGAAACAGACCAAAACAA
>NW_005314952.1:0-973 GCF_000412655.1 Myotis brandtii
GGCTACTACCCTATGATTATTTACTAGAATTATGTTGATGATAATACTTTGCATTTGCATAATATGTGTACCATTTTGAAATTCCTTCTAGTTCTTTTTAATTTGATCTAAACAATATTTGGCAAGGGCATTTCTCATATAATTTTCCTTACACTGGTTTTACAAATTTTAATTTATATTGCTAGTATTATACAGGTATTTTTAAATTTCTATCTGAGTCTCTACTGTGTCATAACTTGAAGGTGTAGCTTGTGTTTTGCTCATTTCCAGACAACCTGTAACTCATTGTTTTCATCAGTCACATTAGTGAGGGGAAAAAAATGATGTTCAAGGGGGTTATGTGACTTACCCAAACCAATGTTTAAAATTGTACAAGCAATAGAACTCACATCTTTTGAATTACCAACCAATATTTTTTCTACTTTATTCCAGTGTTGACAATATACTAGTTGACCACATATCTTATCTTCTTCATAGTGTTATTATAGATATCATAAAAGGCATGCTTATAAATACACTGAAAAATCTGTAGCAATATGGGTTGCCTACCATTGTTGTGGTAATTTTAATATAAATTTTCTAGATTTAAAAATTTTCCTAGAAAAAAATGAAGGTGTTTGACAAAGAAAGGTATATCAAAATCCTCAACACAACCATCATTTGTAGATTATTTCAGAATAAATTATATTTTTGTCAGTAATAACTGTGCTGAATTATTGTTATTTTGGGCATAAAATATCTGATGCAAATAATTGAATAATCAAGAAAATGGAGGATCCAGAAATTTTATTCTGTTCTATCTAATAATTTGGTGGATGTTGAAGAAATAAGTAATTTAATGTTGTGTAATGGGGTCTTAGAGAAAATGTAAATTTGGAAAAACTGAGGATAGGACAATTGCAGTACCCTTACCAGAGCTGACAATTAAAAATCAAGAAACCATGCCCCAGCCAATTTTTCTCAGTGGTTAGAG
>NW_005314953.1:0-973 GCF_000412655.1 Myotis brandtii
AACTCGCACCGGCTGGCTTTGTAGGCACCAGCACAGATGATCCAGCCGCCCCAGAGCACCACCCACTGGGCCACATCCAAGGCTCATCAACCTACTTTGCCGTCCGGATTTCCACGGTGCCCTTGAGTTTCTCCTCGCTGTCGTTTTCAAAGTACATCAGCTTGGACTGGCGCAGGACGAACCAGCGCCTCTTCCAGTTCCTCCTGGACAGCGTGGAGGAGCCGCCGCCTTTCTTGTGGAGCCAGCCTTGCTTGAGGGCCTCCTGCTTGGAGCGGAACCACAGGAAGGTCTCGTCCTTCAGGACGCACCAGCGGCGTTTCCAGGAGTTCATTAGGCCACCTGTTCCCCCCAAGATCGGGTAGGGAGGGGTTTAAGAAAAGCCAATTAAATTGGATGACAATATCAGTTGGTCTTAAGGTTCGGCCTGTCCTTTATTTTGCCACACGTGACCTGCCCTCAGACACCCCTCAATGAAGGATGGTGGCACTGCTGGCTTGTTCAGGGGATGCTGGCTTGTTCAGGGCGTGCTGGCTTGGTATTACACTAGCTTGGCTGGATGATACAAGGATGTTGTCCCCTTCTTATGCTGACTGACATCTAACCCTGCAATGAGTCAGGGCCATGGGACGAGAACCACTTCTGTATGTTTACCTTCAAATGCCCCAGAGGGGAAATTAGTTTAAAATGGTTTCAAAGTTTATACATTCCTTCCTGTTTGGTCAACATAACATGACTTGTCAGTGATTTTGTAGTTTAGCTAGTTTAGCAATAAACTCTAACTTACATAGGAAAATAAAATACACTTTTTTGGATAAACACATCTTAAAGAAAAAAGCAGCAACATCTGACAACGACATGTATAAGGTATACGATTTAGAATATGAAATAAAGTAAGACTCCAAAGTGAATTGTAATTAGACCTAAAAAAATGAGGTTAGCTATAACTTATTTAGTGGGACACTGTTTTTTTGTT
>NW_005314954.1:0-973 GCF_000412655.1 Myotis brandtii
CAGTCCACAGGCCGATGCTGTATCCACTGAGCCAAACGAGCTTTCTCTGGAATTTAACAAGAGCCGATCATTGTCTTCAGAGATGGAGAAAATGACAAGTGGATATCCTAAGTTACTATGAAGAAACAACAGCACATCCTGAGTCCTGACTTTCAATCCCTTCTCACTTTCCACCAAATGGTCTGGTCCTTCCACACTTGCTGACCATCAGCTACCAATCATTGCCTTGTCCTGTAGCAAAGTCAGTGCACACCGGAGCCCTGTTTCCTCATCTGAGCACCTGAAGAAAGCCAACCACCTTCTCACGCTCAACCTGCTCTGTTTCTGATGGATCTCCCTGCACCAATTCTGCCGGTCTCTGGAAGCTGGGAGGAGATAGCTACTAGGCCCTTCCATTGCATGTGGTCTGTCAGTCGCCAACAGGGGTTTGTGGCGGTTGGCCCTTCTATCTGTATTAAAAATGATAGCAATTCATTTAGGCACGGCTGTTCCTCCCAGGCACCGTGTGATAACACAGTTGGCCCATTAACTCTGCAGCTGCATAGCAGATCAGTCACGGGGTGCTGTGTGGCCACAGCCACATACAGAATTAGGGGCTGGCCGTGCTGCAGTGAGCTGGTGCCTGTTTACAATCATCTCCCAACACAGACAACACCATCCTGTTCTTGTGTGTCCGTTGGGTGGTTGGAAACAACGTCCCTCAGGAGAGCCTCGCTACTGCTCATTCTGCTCTTCCTGGAGCTTTCCGTTGAGTAAAAAGTATGACGGCCTTCATCGACTCTTGCAAGAACACCGACTGATGACTTCCTCAAATAACCTGCGGTTTTGTAAACACAGATTTGTTATAATGGATCTTGAAAGCTCTCCAGGACAAGAACCCTGTGTGACTCTCCTGCTGCAGCATTTAACATCATCACATATGCTATTAGGCTCCGTGATTTTTCACTTACCCTGAGAAGCACATTCTCCTTTT
>NW_005314955.1:0-973 GCF_000412655.1 Myotis brandtii
AGAGATACCAGACCTCCCCTCCTCTCACCCCTTGTTTCTGCCACACAAGGACATGGCCATCTGAAAGCTAGGAAGAAAGACCTTATCAGGAATGGAATGGGTTGGCACCTTGATCTTGGACTTCACAGCCTCCACAACTGTGAGAAATAAATATCTGTTAAGCCACCCAGACTATGGCATTTTGTTATGTAGACTGAGCTGACAGTAAATAGGAGACCATTGGGTTGATGAACTCTCAGAAGGGATAATGTGTTTATTTTCTTGTTTTTCTCAGAAACACCTATTGATCTGCACCTAAAATTCCATGTCAGAAATTGCAATAAATAGAAATATGGAGAATGGGTAATGTAGTACAAAAATAGGGCCAAGGTTTGTGAGTGACAGAAGGGGTTCAAAAGATGAACACCTTTTAATTTTAAACTGAATACATTATGTTAAAGAGCTGTGTAGCCTTCAGTTTCTCTTAATAAAATCTGGACACACCTTTCTCCTCAGCATCTTGGTAAAGCCAGGAGTGATTCTTTGCTTGTGGTCATCCTATGGAATTTCTTCACCTCCCCCAACCTGCAGGGATTGTCTCCCATTTTACATTAACTAGCCCAACGCTTTTCAGAATTCGATGTGCATGTGGTGGTGGAAGAGTGGGGTGGGGGCAGAACTTGTTAAGATATTGATGCCTGGATCCCCCACGATGCACTGAATCAGAATTCTCAGCTGTGGTGCTCACATGTGTAAGCTGAAAATCATTCCAGGTGCTTCTATTGCACATCGAACTCAACACCCATAGTCGGCTGTTCTTTCACTGATACAAATATTAAAGATTACTGCCGAGGTGGATCTGTCTACAGATGACATATGTGATTTCAAAAAATGAATGCATTTAGTTAATATAAGTAGAGCTCCATTTAAGGTGTTTTGGGCCAGTGATTATTAGAGGGGCTTATCAGAACATCCCTCAGACCCCCTTCCCATT
>NW_005314956.1:0-973 GCF_000412655.1 Myotis brandtii
AGGGACCTTAACAGACACACCCAGGAATAATGATTTACCAGCTACCTGGGCACCCATTAACCATCACAAATATGTATGAATATTTAGAATTACATAGTCATTTTTGTGCTCTATATAAAAATATTAAGTTGTAAATATGGAATTGAGATTTTTGTTTTCATTTAACCATGTGGGACAAATCATTTTTATCAGTAGATATAAGCTTGCTTCATTTTTTAAAAAATCTACTGTTTAATAGGCTATTTTATTTTGTGCTGTGTATCTTTCATACAGTCTCCAGACCCAGTCTCCATTCTCCTCCACCTGCTCGGTGCCCTGGGAACCGGAACTGGAAAGACTGCAAAGAACTCTTGGTCTCCAACACTCTCCTTGCCCTCTGTCTTCTGGTTGCTCACCCGGGTCTGGCCCTGCAGACATTGGAAGTGAGCTAATTACATGTTTGACCAAATATAGTAAGCTCCGTTTTAAGTTGATAATTTGGTAGGGCCCACGAATGATGCTGTAAATATCTTTGGCAGAATAAAGGCTCCCCACCTGCTAGGTAATGGAGTGAGAGCCATTGGCGAAATATTCAGAAAGGAGAAAGCAAAGCAGGGCATTTATTCTCAACCTTCCTTCATCCTTCATCTCCTTAAATTCGTTTGCCATCCTTCTCTGCCAAAGATCAGACCTCTTGTCAGGTGGCACGGGTTTCTGATTATGGCTCCAACAGCTGCCCTTTCAGGCCCAGGATACTAGGAGTTTTTCACTGTTATTAACCCCAGGGTACTGTGCTACCTTGATGCTTCTCCAAAAATTGTACCCATACCATTGTAAATAGTGCCTTTATTAAAATATGCTCGGGTACCCATATTTTGAGTGTGTTACCTGTTTCCTTTTAAGTGTTTAACTGATTAATGTACTTGACCTAAACTTTACTTATGCATTTATAGTTGTTTCTAATGTTTAATATTTTATAAAAAGATAAAATGAA
>NW_005314957.1:0-973 GCF_000412655.1 Myotis brandtii
AGAAGGTTCTGCCTGGCAAGTATGCCAGGTGCTGCACCTGGGCTCGGCTCCTTGGGCTGCTAGGTCTGGACGTCATGTTGGACTGTGAGGGCCCGGGCTTTCCCACGCGCCTCTCTACCCTGCAGTGAGCCAGCATGGAACAGTGGAAAGAGCCTGGGCTTTGGAGACAGTTTCTAGCAATGTTCCTTACTAGCTCGGTGGCCTCATTTCTCATAGTTGGCACTCAGTACATGCTAGCTAGTGTTATTAACATTTATCAGTGGCCAAAGGTCACAGGCACGAAGGCACTATTGTTCTCTGGTCCCTTGCAACCCATGGTGCACCCACAGATTATCTGCAACTTTATTAGCTGGGAGTTTATTAGCAATGCAGACTCTCAGGTCCCACCAAGAACCTGCATCTTCGCAAGATTCCCAGGAGTCCCACACGTAGTCACGTTTGACATGCCCTGCAGTCTAGTCAATCAACACTTCCTGCCTCCCTGCAAGGGCCAGCCCACCACACTGCTTTATTCAGGAGGGAAAGCTCTCCTAGTGTTCTTGTGGTGAACTCTCTTTCTACAACCCAAATGTCGACACCTGGTCAAATCAAATACAAATTTACTTAATGGGAGCAACGGGACAGAATATTTGACATTGAGTTTGACCATCGCCATGTTTAACTCCTATCTCATAACCATTTTGTTTTCCTCTTTCCGAAGAGGGTAGAGTTATTTTAAAACAGTCCGCCTCTCAAGTCTAGTCATGGATAAAGCTGTGTGGTAGCTTTTGATAAACGTCTCTGCCAAAACATTTCTTTTAAGGAAAGAAGATTCCCTACCAGACACTCCATAGGTATCTGTCTCCTCTCCACCTAGCTTCTGGGGGTTCAGTTGCTGTACTGAGGGGACCAGCCCATGTGGCAGCTTGGTCTCCCCCTTCAGTGAATGTTACAGGTCCCACCTATTAAATTCTGTTTCTTTCTGTTGCCCTTT
>NW_005314958.1:0-973 GCF_000412655.1 Myotis brandtii
CTGGTGCACGAATCCATGCACCGGGCCTCTAGTATTCATATAATTTAGTATAATTAGTCACTCTCAATAACACCATACATTACAGAGAGACATTTGTTACCATCTCCAGTTTAAAGTTGCCTTGGCTAGTCTTTAGAAATAGTTTACAATTAATTCTTTGACAATTCCTGGAAAACAGTCTGCTGCAGATGATACTCTGAGAAAGTTACTCAATTTGTATAAATCTCAACATTCTCCTCCATGTTAGTATGATTATAGTCATCTTTCAGGGCCTTTATAATATTAAATATATAAGCATTGTAATTGTTAAAATAATTGAAATAAATAATTTTCAACAAAATAGAGAATTTGTGACATTTTATTGGCACAAAAAAGTCTAGTGGTATGCACAAAAGTGCAAAATAAAATGCGGCATATGAAAAAGATGACTAAATTTATGTGCATATAAATATGTAAGACTTTATTGTGACATACAAGTCTGTTATAATATACACTCTCTCCAAAACCTTCTGTCACACTTTTCAATTATGTTAGCACTCACACATTCTGAGCATGGAATTTCACAAGAACAGATTTTTTTTTGAAAAAAAAAGATATTCCCAAAGGCTCTGATGTTGTAGGTATACTTGAATTAAATATTTACTGAATCTCTCCCGTATGCACCACAGTCGCCTGGGCACTGCAGATACAAAACTGAATGAAGCAGGAACCTTGACCTCAAGATCGCAGGCTGGAGCAGAGGGTCTCTGCAAATGAGCACTATGAGTTTTTCCACAAGTAATTGGTAATATATAATTCTAAAGTTTCCAACAGGTTTACATATTTGTATTATAATGGGTTTTCAGGGTTCTCCCTAGAAGATTGGGGAACACAGCCTCGTGAATTTTCTTTTAAAAAGCCTGGGATGACAAAAACAAAGTTTCTTTTTAGTGTGTTTTATTTGAATCATCTTAATCATCATTAGTCACTTCAA
>NW_005314959.1:0-973 GCF_000412655.1 Myotis brandtii
GGGGACTGCTAAGAAGCAGGGCATTTGCACAGTGTTTTCCATGCTCTATGAATGGGGTGAGGTTGGGAAGAGGATCTAACACAAGGCCCATGTCCCCAGTTGCTTCTGATGTAGTAGGAGAGACCTACCAGCAACCATACACATGCCCTTGTCTCTGACTCTAACAATAGGCTGTGCTCCTTGTCCAGCACACAGCAAATGAGATATCATCCGGCAGCATCTTCTCACTCCACCCCACCCCACCACAATTATATATTATACCTCCTTTGCTTGGGTCATCGCCTCCATCCCTAACCCAGGCAGCCTTAGACCCCAATCATGGCCCCTGTGGTTTGTGAGTAAAGCTATGAGCATGCCTTTCTGCTCCACAGACCTACTCCTACAAACTACTGCCACCCAGTGGCCGCAGAACAGCTGTCGCTATTATTCATGAACCCCTCACTTAGGCCCACACCACAGCTACTTGGAAGAGTGGCTCCAAGCATCTTTTGTTATTCAAAGGAAGCAAGGGCTTCTCCAGGTGACTCTGGCTGCTGACACTCTCAGTAAACAGGTCATATTGACCCTGTCAAACATCTGTGTTTATAGCCACACCTCACAGGGAATGAGACCTACATTCCTGAGCTCCTACCAGCAACCTGGACTAAGTTAGATGAATCTGCTCTCATTTTCCTCGTGTGAAGAGGTCCTACCCAGTAACAGAGCCCATGGGTATCTAGAGGACCTCTGTGATGATACATTTTCAGCCAATAGTATTATATGATCCCCATATGCACTCCCCCCTCTACTGGGCAGTGTACTCTCCATGGCTGCTCAGTGTTCCTCCCAGATCAATGAAATAAGACTGACGTATCCATGGAGATGACAGCTCCTGCTTCTCCCTTTGGAGGTGCATGGTGAAGAAGAGGGAGTTGACTTCTCCTATTAAACTTAGTTATTTGCATTTCTGGCCCAATCCTTCATTATCTTCCAT
>NW_005314960.1:0-973 GCF_000412655.1 Myotis brandtii
CTTTTCCTTCCTTCCTAAAAATCCAAAATCGTGGCTACAAATGGGAGCATATCATCCCTACTTAAAGGGAAAAAATTGACCAAAAATATATACTGTTATCGGTGTTCTGAGTTTAAAATAGTCCAAACCACAACGCCCTTTCCCCTTTTGCCATTGGTCACACGGTCTTAGGTGTCCTCAGGACACATCCTATTTTAAAGGACATGATAGTAAAAATTTTACTCCGGGCTTGATGAAAGGCTGCTCTTTTCATCTCCTCTGCTCGCTGATTAGCTGGAATGAAAACATTGTATAATAACTGCTTGCATAATTCCGTAGACTTACTCACCGGAGTTGGAAATTGTTCTGTAATCTCAAGCTCCTTTTGTACTGAACCAGGTGAATTTTATGAATATTTTTTATGAGTAGGTGTGAATATTTTCTTTTCATTTATTCTGGAAACTCTTATATATTTCATTGCAAACTTCTTCATAATGGGTGGAATGAAACCCAGAAGGAAACCTAGTTGTGGCATGTGAAATATGAAATATGGCTCGACTTGGCATAAAGGCCGAGATGAGGCTGAGTTGGTCCTTTGCACCAAAGGGGGGCCTAAAAAGCATCTTCAAAAGTTCCAATGTAGGTATTACAATGTAGATAATTACTAGTCCTTCCCTCGGCATCACCTTTTGAAACGTACAGGTCACTAAAAGAAATAATGTGTTAGGTCCTTCCTCTGCAAAAGTTGTTCTCTGTGAGTGGAGATTGGATGAGAAAATTGGAAGGCCCAGGAAAAGGGAGCCCAATGAAAGAGAAGAACCAGTTGGGAAGAAAGGAGAGCAAGTTAAAGGCGGTTTTAGCTTTCATTTGGACTTAAGCGCCAAAACAATGGGAATTTTGAAGTGGTTCATTTATAGGATTAAAGCTCATTTCCTAAGTAATAACTTACTGGTTGGTGGGTGCCTTACAGAACAACAACAACAAAAAGCTATGG
>NW_005314961.1:0-973 GCF_000412655.1 Myotis brandtii
TATAGTATGATGATTATAACAATCTAGACTCTATAAAATAATCTTGATTGCAATAGTAAATACTGGTGTCAGACCAGGTGACAATGTGAGGTTTAGAAAAAGGGTAAGGTAATTACAATGTACCATTTGGTGTACAGCACTAAAGGCCTGGGTGTATATGTATCTACTGAACAAGTATTTGAGAACTCCTTTAGTAACAGATATTATATGACCTCAGGAGATAAATTCTCATTACTTCTTCAATAATATTGCAGATGCATTTGATGCTGGGTATGAACAAAATTTTCTTCTTCCATCGGAGTTGCCATTTCTACTGAATGTCAGGATCTTACTTATTTTCAGCTTACATATTTTATGAACTGTATTTCCATTCAATTTCTGCTCACCTGCAATGGAAATATGAAGCACTTACCAGGAAGCAGGACTTTTCCTGCCTCTTTATAAATGAAACATTGCAGAAAATTAATGTGGTACCCTATGTTAACAACAGCAATTTCAATGCCTGCGTGAATGCTACATAAAGGAATAGAGAACAAAAGTCGTTTTTATTATTGTTATTGGTAAAGCCCATTGCAGAAGATTGCTTATTTCCTCCATCTGGGCTTCCTTATTTTAAAGATTCATCTGTAAAATAAGTTGTCAGAAGGTTAATTTAAAACCGCAGCTCTGGCCAGTTTTCTGAGATGACTTTCTTCCACTTTCAGAGATTAGTTCATTTATATCAGGAATGTTTCCAAAAGGAGATCAGAAATAACTAAAGGGAAAAATGAGTGTTTGAGGCATTAAGGACAATGGGAAAACGTGCCTTTAGCTGATTCTAAGGAACTGGATATACATCCAGAAAATATAGAGAACAAACCCATGGTCCTTTGAGCCAGCAAGGTAAATGGTAGAGTGTTTGTCAGTGAGTATGATTTGTAGGCAAAGAGGGACCATTATTCCAAAGATGCAGACTCTACAATTCTGAAAAAAA
>NW_005314962.1:0-973 GCF_000412655.1 Myotis brandtii
ACTACCCTCTTTTGTGTATCCATAGCCTATTGTTCACACTATATTTAAAGCTCTTTCAAAGTCACACCTTTGATTCCCTCACTTCTCTGAGCACTGATTTAAAAATAGAGACGATAAGTTATTCATATTTTATCTCCTCAGCTTTTAGCCCCATGCCTGGCAAGTAGGAACTGCTCAGGACTTAACTAATCAATAAGAGGGCTTTTTTATACTCTTGACATCCAGTTTGCTTTGACAACCAGGATGAGACCAGGCCAACTTTGACCTGGGTAGTTTGAGTCAATTAGCACAGATGACCATGAAGATTTGTCTTGAGAACATTGAGAATTTTACTGCTCTATTTGTTATCTAAATCACCTACATCTATTAATTTTCCTCAAAAGGTGTTATATTTTATCATGGTTTGAAAAGCATGACAGAACCTGCAGATTATATCATTTTGGTACACTATAATATATCTGTTTTCAAAAATATTATATCATACTCTTCTTGTTCTTTGATCATACAGTTTAGTATAAAGGTAAACTGGATGCACAATATCTAGTTAGACTATATAAATGAAGGAAAATACCTGAATTCTTGTAGTATTTTCACTTCAAATATCATTTCTTATGGCTCTCTAACACACACTGTATGACCTTCATATTGTGAATTACATAAATGAGCAGGGAAAAGAAGTGTGACTATATTATTCATTTAACTTCATCAATATCTAGAGTCAAAGAATAATTTGGAACCCATAGTGAAGGTTTAGTCTGTAATTAAAATGGAGTTGAATTCAGACTTTAGACTTTTAAGTAGTCAGGTCAGACAGTTCAGGTTAATAAATGCCACATTGGCAATTGACTCAAAGAGAGTGAATACATCCTTAAAAATAGACTCTATCTTCAAACATGGCCATTGATCTATGGTGTTCTATAATATGAAGATATGAAAATCAAAGCAAATCATAATTTATGTTCCACACTCCCTA
>NW_005314963.1:0-973 GCF_000412655.1 Myotis brandtii
GACTCACAATAGCCAAGATGTGAAAACCACCTAAATGTACACCAGTGGATAAACGAATAAAGAAAATGTTGTATATACGCACAATGAAATATTATTCAGCCTTTAAAAAGAAGGAAATCCTACCATTTGACAATATGGATGAACCAAGCCAGTCACAGGAGGACAAACATTGCGTGATCCCTGGCATAGGAAGTATCTAAATTAGACCAATAGTAGCAGAGGACAGTGATGGCTGCCAGGGGCTGGGGGAGGGGCGTTGGGGAGATGTTCAGTGGGTGTAAAGTTTCTGTTACACAGGAGTAAATTCTAGCAACCTGCTGTGCCATGGTGTGCCTATAGTTGTATTATACACCTAAAATTTTGTTAGAAGGTAAATACCATGTTAGGTACCATCCACACGCAGAGTACAGCACACAAAGCAACAACAGGAAATGTTTGGAGATGATGGGTACGTTTATCACCTTGATTGTGGTGCAGGTAACACAGGTATACGCGTATGTCCAAGCTCCTCAAATGGTGTGCATAAAATATGTGCAGGTTTTGTATACCAGTTTATCTTCAATAAAAATTTTACAAAATAGAGGGGTCCACCCCCCACGCAGAAGCAGCAAGGCTGGGCCTAACCCTGACAAGTTCGGGGAGCCAGTTCTGGGTGGTACTTCCTGTCACAGCGGCCTGCCAACCAGCAGCTGGGACCCAGCTTGTCCCCAGGGGACATGCACTTCTCTGAACAATGTCGGGAAAGGAAACCAAGCTCAAAGGCTCTCAGGGGCTTTCTGGTCATTTTTGGCTGTGGGGGTGGAGGGGAGGGTGGTGGGGCTCCGCCTGGTGCGGGAGGGAGGCTGGGTGAGGAGGGCCCGCTGTATTATAATGGTTCTAATAATGAGACCCTGCTACTTATCAATGGCCGTGTTATGCTAAGCTCTTTGTCACCCATTACCTTGAATTCTTTAGGTAGGCTTTTTTTTTTTTT
>NW_005314964.1:0-973 GCF_000412655.1 Myotis brandtii
ATATGAGACCTCTTCGGACCTTCCCCAAATTTTTACTAGCCATCCTTCAGCCAAAATTAAACATGAGACTCTTAAAAAAATTAAAACTTTTTAAAGCTCCCAGCTGGACACCCTCAGGTGCCAGGTCTCAGCCCCAAGAAAGTGCCTCTACTGAGTCATAAACCGTGGAAATGGAGGCTGTGATAAACGACCCTGGCTCTGCTGCGAGTCTCCCTGACCTGGAGGATTCGGCTGGCGTCATAAAACACAAGTGACAGATTAAGCAGTTTACCAACACCATAAAAATCTCAAGAATAAATTCACTTTAATCAAAAATGCTATATTGTAACTAGGCAGCCCCAGTCCCCAAACCGCATACATTTCCTTACAAGCCCATGTCCATGAGTAAGAGCTTAGCCTTTTCCCCAAACGCCGGGCATGGCTATGTTCATACGGTTTTACAATTTACATGTCCTAAGAAAAATACTCAGCCCTGGCTGACGGTGCGGGAGAATTTATTTTCACTAGAAAGGGAATGACCCATAACTCATGAATGGCAGCGCTTAAAGTGAGTTATGGAGGTTACTCTCTTGTGTGAGGAAATGGATTGGATTATCCTTCTGCCCAATTGTATGTTTGGTTATTAGCGCACCAGGTTCTTAATTATGTGTGGCTTTGCCTTTTTCTTTTTATAAAATAAATGTGGATAAAGGAATGTCAGCTAGAAGCATGGAGTGCTTGATTGGAGCTCTGGTTATGTGGCCAGAGAGAATAAAAATAGAAACCTTCTTATAAGATTAAGAGGCAAGAGTCTTAAGTATAATTTAAACAATGTATTCAAATTGATTCGCTCCATAGTTAATTTATAATGCCCTGTGCTGATATTCTGCAAAAACATTAAAAATCACTCCTTTTTAAAATTAAAAAAATTGCCATTCTGAAAGTTATACTGGAAATCAATCTTTCCTACATGAAGATTAAAGAATTGATTTTT
>NW_005314965.1:0-973 GCF_000412655.1 Myotis brandtii
GTGCTCAGAGCAACCCTGCCACCTTGGAGTCCGGTTCTCTCGACCATCTGTCAAGTCCCACCAGCGGTCCCCATCCCCACAGCACGAGCCTCAGGCTATCTGAATTCACCGAAGAAAGCAACCAATGCTTCCCAGAACCCCTTGCACGCCTGCATTTCCTCTAGGTCCTGGATTTTCATCGATCTGTCTGGCTTTTGCAGCCACTGCCACTTTCTGCCCTGAACCGCCTGTCACGGAGTAACACAGAGTGGCAGTCGCTCCCTCATTCCTGCGATCTTCTTTGCTCCACTACCCCTACCTTGGAAGAATCCGAGTCCCTCTGTCTTCACAGCTGAAGGATGATTTATGACCCCCACTTCCACGAATTGTCACTTCTGACAGACCGTGCTGGGTGACCCTCTCCTGGGCCCCAGTGGCTGCGTGCCACCCCAGAAGTCTGGCCTCCATTCAAACCCTTTCCACTGGGAAAGCTCCCCAGATCCCATCCCCCACTCTTTCCAAAGCAGGCTCCAAGCTTCTTGGAATTCACCCATCGTTGAAAAAGAATTTTTTTGTTTATTTCTTCAGAAATAGAAAGCTAAATATATGTGTAAAAATATGACATGAACTGGTTTCCCTTCAGTGAGACTCATAAACACATGAGAGAATTATTTTAGAAACCCACAGACTGTAATACCAAATATAACTGGGTGGGTGGATTGGGGCTAGGGATAGAGGGGAAGGTGAGGAATAGGAAAGAAAGATCGGAAGAGGAAACCCGATGTAGAAACCTGACCATGGCTCCACATTGAGGTGGCAAGTCTCGGTCATGGGCATGGAATCGGCTCTATTTTTAACTACAACTCTGTTGTTCCACACTTTATGAACCTTTCTGAATTCAAGTTCACCGTATAGGCTTCTTATTTAGGGATAATTTAGACTTTGAAGTAGAGATTATCCAGCAAATAGCTTTGCTTTTATCAAGAAAATAGTG
>NW_005314966.1:0-974 GCF_000412655.1 Myotis brandtii
CCAGACCCCTAGTACCACCTGGTCCACCAGCTGCAGCCTCTCTTCCTCCTCTTTGTTATTATTGCTGCCTATATACTTTTTTTGGTTGGGCACTTTGATTTCATACTTCCCAGAACCAAACGGATGATAGCTGCTTTCTAATAATTTCCTCGCTGGTTCTCATCTGAATATGTGATAAAACAAAAACCTCTTCATTTGTTTTTGCATCCACGGGGAAGTTGAATATTTTCACCCCCTCCAAAGGCTCTAAAATATTCTGTTCTTCAGAAGTATCTGGGCTCAATCCACCCCAAAAAACCTTTTTGGGAGCTCCTTCTCTTTTAAAGCTTTGGCCCTTTGGGGTCTATCAATTTGCCATCCAGTTTGTGTTCTTTTCGTTCCAAAACCTCATCCACACTAGCAGGATTTTTGAAAAACACAAATCCAAATCCCCTTGACCTTCCGGTGACTGGATCTGTTTTAATTGTGCCGTCTACAACTTCCCCACATCGAGATAAATATTCAGTTAGATCCTTCTTGCTTGTATCCCAGCTCAAGTCTCCAGTCAGCCCGCTGATTCTTGCTCGTGTTGATCTCCATGGTGGCCAAGTTCCTGGCTGGGGGTGCTGGTGCGCGGTTAGGGTCGGTGCCAGGAAGCGCTGTATGGAGCTGGGTTTAAAATGGTGGCGGGAGACTCACAGCTCTTAAAACAGTGCTTGGTGTGCACAGAGGAAGTTCACACACTGGACTTGAATTCCATTGCCTTTCCCAGCAGACCTTACTTTAGGAAATGGAATGCCGTGTCTTCCTTACCCATCTCAATACATCCCTTTAAGCCCAAACTAAGTCCTCTCTACCATCACGGATGCCCATTTAGAGAAGTGAAGATAAAAGCAATGACCACATAAAACTTTATTCCTTGTTTTCTCATATTTAGTACACATACTTGAAACAACTTTACCCTTGATCAGGTGGCAAAGGAGCTATCATTTTCT
>NW_005314967.1:0-974 GCF_000412655.1 Myotis brandtii
CAAAGGATGAGGGAGAGCATTTAAACTCTGGTTGAAACAATACTTTCACTTTTATGAAGGCCACTTTGCAGACCCAAATGGAAAAATATTTCTCTAATAAGAAACATCATCTTTCTCCTCCATGACCAGCAATAGTTCACCTGTGATTGCATGCTTCCCTGTTTCACCTAAGAATGATCTTAGTTAGGTTTCACAGTAGTAAATTCTTGGAGTGGAAAGAAAACATTAACAGGAATGTCACCACTGGGTTGCTTGCTTCTGAGATGCCCATCTCTCTACCAACAGACATCATCTCTCTCTCCCATCCTGTCGGAGCCACGGGCCTCTGGACGGACAGACTGCCTTTTGTTTGGTCTCACAATGGATTCTGCTCAAAGTCCTAACTTATGCTTTTATTACTATGCATGTAAGGATACGTAGAATTTCTGATTGCAAGATATAAAAATTTTAAATCTCTATGTTGTTTGTACCAATGACTCTTCTTAAGTAAACAGCAACTGATATATGTAACACTGCAGATTTCACAGATGAGAAAAATCTCTCCAGCTGGAAAGAAGAAAAAGTTGGCATTGAAAAGAAGCATATGTCAATCAAAAGGAAGCAGAAGAAAAACGACACTGAAAACGAGATGACATATATGGGTCCTTGAATTGTTTCGCCAAGGGCTTTGAAATCAAGGCCTAAGGCCTCTCAGAGCTTACCAGCCTGAGAAAAGCTCATAAATGGCATATATCTCAATAATAAAATAATGAAAAATTTGGAGCTTTCAACATGTAGGAACTCTGCTCAGTTTCAACATGTGGGAAACTGCTTAGCAGTGACCACAGTGATTTCGCAGTACTTCAAGATTATGTCACACAACGCAATATGCAGATGACATAGCATAGAATTCTACACTTGAAACCTATACAATCTTATCACCCCGATAAATTTATTAAAAATACTTATCTCCAATCAAAAATCTTACAAAAAAA
>NW_005314968.1:0-974 GCF_000412655.1 Myotis brandtii
GATGCTCTATCCACTGAGCCAAACCAGATAGGGCTGATGATCTGTTCTTGCCTGTTTTATTGCCGTGTGGTTATCTGCTCACCTATCAATCTCTAGGAGAGTCTAGTAGACTGTGAGCTCCTGGATGACAAAGACTAGGTCTTAATCATTTCTGTCTCCCTACATTGTGTTGAATAAATGAATGAATGCATGCATGCATAAGTGAGATTCAAACCCAGTTCTCTGGGGTCCTTCTTGTTGCTGTTCTTTCTTCCGAAGCAGCACTTTTGCAAGCGGAGGAGGAAGCTGTTGATGAATAAGCTGATATAATGGGTTTGTATAAAGCTCTAAGCCATCCCCCCCTTTTTAACAAGAGAGATCATGCAAGGAATTCAGTTCTCTTCTCGAGACTTTAGTTTTGCTGAATTAGCAATTCCTGATCAATTAGACTAAAGGGCTTTCTCTGAACATGCCAGATCTTACTTCTTTTTATTTTGCAGCAAAGCTATTAGGGAGGGTAGGAGAGCAAGGAAGTGGCAGAGGGTCTCCGGCACTCGGGAGAGGAGAGTAGGGTGGGGTGGGAGGGTGGGCTGCAGCCAGAAGTAGTCTTCCCCCTCTGAGAGGGTACAGAGCCAGCCTTGAGATCAGCAGGAGTTGACGCAGTTGTGACAGTTTTATAGTGGAGGGAATCCAGCACGTGCATTCTTCCCCATTTTCTGATGGAGGACATGGAGGCCTGAGGAGGCAGAGTTAAGTCATCCAAGGCCCAGTGATTCAGTGTCAGAACAGAAACTCCATTCCTGTTACATCTCCTTGGATCTACCTGCACCCAGGCTTCTATACTAAGTGGCACCTGTGGCGTGTGCCTGCCCAGGATCCATTTTTTCTCTCTAGCCCCAGCACCCTGACTTTCCTCTGGTGAACTGAGCCTTCTGCACCAGGTACTATCTTAGTGGATCTGTCCATCAAAGTACCCTCCCTTCCCCTAACCACCC
>NW_005314969.1:0-974 GCF_000412655.1 Myotis brandtii
CATCACCATCATCATCATCATGCAAAGGTGATGTTAAGCCCAGGCTCACCGCTCCCTCCATGCAGCAGGATCCTTTAGCTCCCAGATGTTATCACTGGCTTTGTGAGACATGGGTTTACATTTCTGTGCTACTTAATTACCCTTCTTCCTCTCCCACCCACTTTTACATTTAAATACACCTCTCATTTCACTTAACAATGGAAGGGCTAACGTTTGCATAGTAAGTGTGAGGTGGTGTGGATATCTAATTAAAACCTTCTCTTTTTTTTTCTCCCATATTCCCCTTTTCATTTTTCTCCCCTGAGCTGCTGACATTATTGTAAATGTATTCAGTGTCCCCATTCTGTCAGCCCTCTGTGCTCTGAGAAAGGCAACTAAGATGGGGACCAGAGAGAGCAGGAGCAGGAGAGAAGCAAGAGGAGGGCAGGAAGGGAAAGAGCTGGTAACCTATGGAGACAATGGCAAACTGAGGGATCCTGACAGAAGATCAAACAGAAGGAAAGGCACATTAGTTGTGGTGGGGCGAGGCTATTGGTTTTTTAAAAGAGGGCAGGGTGAGGAGGAGAGAGTCTGAAAAAAAAATGACATTTATGAGAAAGAAAAGAGAGGGGAACAAAGAAAGAACCAGTTTGGTTTTGTATCTCCAGATATAAAAGAATTTAGACCAGGGACGCAGATAAAAGCAAAGGCAGACTTATTGAGGATCTACAGAAGGCGAGAACACTGAGATGGGGTCCCAAGTTCTGTTCAAAATTCGCAGGGTCACGTTTAAGATCTCCTAGCTGCCAGTAGTAGGATCTTTCTCCCATTCCTTGCAACAGCACTGGTATCTCAGCACTAAGAGAAAGGTTTGATGACAGAGGCAACGTGAAGAATCTAATCTCTGAAAAGTAAGTTTTGTACTTCCATTTGCTGATGACATTTAATAGTAACGTTGGGCTTTAGGGATTGTATTCCTTGGGAACATGGAAGTT
>NW_005314970.1:0-974 GCF_000412655.1 Myotis brandtii
GAGAGAGAGACAACTATTGGTTGCCTCCCACATGCACCCTGACCCAGGGCCAGGGATCAAATCTGCAACCCAAGTACATGCCCCTGAAGGAGAATTGAACCTGAGACCCTTCAGTGTGCAGGTTGACACTCTGACCACTTAGCGACACCAGCCAGGACTGGAATAGTATTTTCATAGCCTTTTCAGATGATTGGAGGCATTTTTCTTTGATAGTGATAGTTGGCAAGTGAGCGTTGAAAGTTTAGTTAGAATATGAAACCACATCTGTGTCCATAGGTCTGTCTGGAGTGCCTCTGCCACATGCCTGTATGATCTCATTCTTTGTTTGGAAAACACCGTTTCATTTAGCCCCATAGGTCTTCTGAACGTTGACATGTTTCGTTATACAACATCAAAAAGTCAGTTGTTAAGATCAGCATCAATCTCATAAAAAAACAAGACCTTTAAGGACTAGGAAGCTGTCAAGCGCGTGGCTGGTACAGGTTTTCCAAAGTTCTGTTTTTCACTCGGAAGCTTGAATTTTATCATTGGCAGTAAATACTGCCAGTTATTTTCCACGAAGTGACAGGCTCTCACTTCATTCATTTGCAAGAAAGGATCTGCCAGCTAGCCTCGTCTGGAGAACCCTGGTTTGTAATTCTTTCAAATAAAAATGGGGTTCCGTGGGAAGAGAAGGCGAGACAGCCCCCCTGCTCGGAGTACAGCCTAAGTGCTGTATGCGTCACACAGGATATTAACATAGAACCGATGCGCCCTCAAGACATTCTTAAACATGAAACTGGCATTAAAAAAATAACAAGCCCTGGCCGCGCAGCTCAGTTCATTGGAGTGTCATCCTGTTCATCAAAGGGTGGTAGGTTCAGTTCCCAGTCAGGGCACACGCCCAGGTTTTGAGTTTGATTCCTGGTCGAGGAGCATATAGGAGGCAAACTGTCAGTGTTTCTCTCTTGCATTGATCTCTCTCTCTCTCTCTC
>NW_005314971.1:0-974 GCF_000412655.1 Myotis brandtii
CACAGGCCGAAGCTCTATCCACTGAGCCAAACCGGCTGGGGCTAGTGAGCACTTTCTTCCAGGGGCCAGAAACACAGCAGTGGACAAAACAGAGTCCCTGCCTGGTAGAGCTGACATTGGAGCAGAGGAGACAGACAGTGAGCAGATGCACGTGTACTGTGTCAGGTGGCGATGAGGGTGATGGAGAGAAATAAGGCCGAGAGGGAAGAGGAAGGAGGGAGGAGTTGTGTGCAGTCCTCTGGTAGTGTGATGTTTAAACAGGGAACTGAGGAAGCGAAGGAGCAATTAGACTCTGGGAGAAGGAAATTCCAGACAGAAGAACAGCATGTGCAAAGGCCCTGGGGTGGGGGTGTGTCTGGCTTGTTTAAGAAACAGCAAGTGGTCAGTGGGGCTGGAGCTGAGGGGCCAGGGGAGGAACAGTAAGTAGAGGACTCGGTGAGGAAGTAGACCCAGGGGTAAGGACTCTGGATTCTAGGACCATGGATATAAACATGTACTGCAAGCCCTGGCTGGGTTTGCTCAGTGGTTAGAGCGTTGGCCCCAGACTGAAGGGTCACGAGTTCGTTTCTGGTCAAGGGCATGGACCTGGGTTGCAGGTTCACCCTAGGAAGTTCCCTGGTGTCCTTTTCCAGTCCACACCCCACTCCTCAAAAGCAACCATTGTCCTGATGTCTATCACTAGTGACTAACTTGCCCTGTTCTTGAATATCATGAAACGAAGTGGAATCGTACAGCGCGTACTCTTGTGTAAGGCTTCTTTTCCTCAGTATAACATGCTTTGGAGATTCATCCACGTCGTCACATATATCTGCAATTCATGACTGTTTATTGTCGAGTGGTATTCCATCTACCCAAAACCTTATAGCCAGTCTTTTTATTTTGAGTCATTCTCAAGGACATAAAGTAACTCATTGTGATGCTCGGGCAAGTTGGGTGGATTGAGATGGTCTCACCCGGGGAAGGAGGAGACCTGC
>NW_005314972.1:0-974 GCF_000412655.1 Myotis brandtii
CTTTTCAAACTCTAATAGAACACACAGGGTCTGTCATGTCCAGAAGTCTGTCATGTAAACTCACAGGGCAAAGAGTGACTTCACCTTTATGCCTCAACCAGGCACCCTCAGTACAACTCTCTCCCCAGGAGGAGGCCGGAGCCTTCTCCATCACAGGTGCCTTCCACTAAAGGTGATTGTTCTTGCCGGTAACAGTCAGTAAAGGGGAAAGTCCCTCAGCTCCACGGGGCTCTAGGAAATACTGAGACAATGCCACTCAACATCTCAGAAGGCAAGCCCCCAAAATGTCTCTTTCAGTGCCTGGAAAGTCATTGGCAACGCAGAGGAAACAATATTGGAACGTCATAAGTTCACAGAGCCCTTAGATGATGTCAATCTATCCTTTTTCATCCATGCTGGGCATGAGATGTTTTCTCTTTGCTTTCCATCCCCATTTCCCCATCACAAACCCCAAAATATTAGTACTTATCTGCCTCCTTTGGGGCTGGACAATCTAGTCTTCCCATTTTTGCCTTGGGGAAACCGGAGGGAAACGTTTGGTCCTCCAGATCTTTAGAGTAAATGATCTATAAAATGAAGAAATCTTTGTCTTGACAACATGGCAAGCTTTTCCTCACCTGTATTGGGGCATTATTTGCTATTTCTGTGTCTTTCCCCCACTGCTTTTCTCCTTGTGAAGGCTCATAAATATAGATTTGAATCTGAGCTCCACCACTTAACTAGTTCTGTGATTTTGGGGAAACTGATCAACTTCTCTGCTTATCAGCTTATCTATTTATGAAGTTGTGATACAAACACCCACCTCATGGGGATTTCTGAGTATTAGATTTTTTTAAAAGGTGATGAGAACATTGCAGGTTTATGCATATATGCATAACCATGGACACAGACGATAGTGTGGTGAAGGCCTGGAGAGGGTCAATGGGAGGGACATTTGTAATACTTTCAACAACAAAGATAATTTTTTTTAAAAA
>NW_005314973.1:0-974 GCF_000412655.1 Myotis brandtii
AAAAAAAGTGCCTTCTGTACCTGTGTATCCTCAACCTCCAAAGAACATAATGTAGGAGGGAAAAAATCCTTGAAGTTCATTTTTGATTTAAGAAGCAGCCCTCCCTCTCTCTGAGTGTGAGTGGATTTGCTAAAGCACCCGTAGTCCTCTGAGGAATGGCCAACACAAACAGGATGTTATTGCATCAGACAGGTAAGAGTAATTTCTCTAATTAGTCATTTGAGGTTTTATTTTTCACTTGAAAGTACTGGACATTTAATTTGTTTGTGATATGAAATTGACAAATTGACAGTAGCTACAACTGCCCCTCCCTCTGCCTTGCTGTCCTGATACCCTGTGGAAAGCACTGGGAGAGGGGGGTGTCTCCATGTAGACACTATGCTTCATCTATCAGCATCAAGCTAACTAAAGTACCTTCTTATTGACAAATGTGCCCTAATTACACATTCCCCACTTGTAATGCTACAATAACCCTAATGAGTTTCCACGATCATTTTTCTTTTAGATTAAATGTTTTTTCTCAATCCTCCTAAATTTTGCAACAGTGAAATAATTCATAATACATTCTCATTTACATAAGAACTCGTTTACTAAAGGTACAGGGCAAAATATTTCTAGGGAGCTGTATTTTATGAATTAAGATATGATTGAAAACAGCCCCTTGATTAAAGAAAGGGTTCATCCTTTAATTTTGTTTTAAAGCGCCCTTCTCTAAAGAAAGATTGATTGGCACCAAGCGTAGTTCCCATAAATCATAGCTATTGATTCTACATTTGTTTGAGCTCTTCTGATTTTATGCCCCCTTCTGTCATAATTTGTTATCCTGAGAGCCAGCCCCTGAGTTGGTGCTGGGCGTGAACCTGCAAGGTGGTTTCTTTCAGTTTAGTCTAATCTATATGTGAAACAGATGAGCTTTCAAACACAGAACCATGCTCCCCTAGCTTTTTATAACATTACCCTGGTATTTCCCTGGG
>NW_005314974.1:0-974 GCF_000412655.1 Myotis brandtii
TGTGAGAAACATCAATCAGTTGCCTCCCCTACACACCCTAACCGGAGATCGAATCTGCAACCTTTTGGTATACAGGACAGTGTTCCAACTAACTAAGCCACCTGGCCAGGGCAGATAGTTGTTGATTTTAAACTCAGAACTCTAAGTTGTTACAAAATACATAATTGTAAAAGGGAATAAAGAGGTACAATGAGAAGGTATGTTTTGATTTGGATCATGCGTCTTAGTTAATAAATGGCAACAGATAGTAATGAAAGACCCAGGAACTAGCAATAGTGAGGATAATTTCTCCTAGTCTATGTGCTACTAGAGTGGGTGGTATCATTGGAAACTGGCAAAATCTATATTGTGTGAGAATCAATTTCTCCTGGGGGTAGAACACAGCCAGTGTCCACTCTGCAGGTTGGCCGAGAGAGTGAGGCAGACAAAGTCCTAAGCTCTCTCATGTAGACAGCTGATTTCCTGCTAGGGCTTCTTTCACTTGGGGTCAACACGGTTTACTTGAAGCCACTGTAGAGATTAATGCCATGGGCACAGACTACTACAGAGCTGGTCACAGAATGAATCCAACAGGAAAAATAACCAGCACAGATTATAAATAAAACACTAGGTAAAAGTGCAAAAATTGGGAGAGATGTGTCTATGGAACAATTGAATAAACATGATTTCTTGAGAGAATAGCAAATATAATGCATTGCATGAAAACGGTGGGTCTATTACATAAAATAAAAATATGACTGTGAAAAAACATATGTGACGGCATCCAGATGATGAAAGAGAACTTCAGAAGAGCTTAAATGTATGAAATCCAAATTATATGTTTCATACACTACAAAACATAACATTTAGTGATATTTGTATAAATCATACTTGAGAATTCCAATTGGTATGGACTACTAGAAGCAGGCACAGCAAAAACACTACAAAGAACTCTAATGTGATTGTCTAGGCATAAGAAGATTATTGTCTGCCAA
>NW_005314975.1:0-974 GCF_000412655.1 Myotis brandtii
AAATAAAAATAAAGATAAAAATAAAAAAATAAAAAATAAAAAAAGAAGTCTATTTCTCTTTTTAAAAAAATTAGTGGCATGGTTTGAGGAAATACAATTAGCTACCAGAGGAATTAAAAAACACACACACACCTTAAAATAAAAATAAAAAAATTTAAAAAGTCTTATTATTTGAGGAAGTGAGGTCTGAGAGGTTAACTAACTTGCTCAGTGGAAAATGGCACATCTGTTACTGAAATATGATTCCTGGGACTTCTGCTTTCTGCATGACAGAGTAACAGGAACTAAATTTGCTGCCTTCCTTAAAAAACTGTGAAACTGGAGAAAATTTTTGAAACAGCAGTTTCAGACACTGGACAACAGGCAGCATAGGGCTATGATCCTTGAAGGGAAACAAAAGAGATAATCTCCTTGGTTGCCTGGAGAGAATTTCCTGGCAGTAGCACAGAGAGGTCTCCTTGAGGTAGAGCCCTGAGGTCTCCCTGAGTTGAGGAGACAGAGTTAAAAGTTTGAGAAAATTCAGTGGGTGGAATTTGCAGAGTAGAATACTAGAGAGATTAATTCGGGGGCTGAGGGGAGCAGGGAGGCAGGGAGGGAGAGAGAGAGATCCAAAGATCTGAAGAGGGTTCCCCTTAAGTATTCAACTGTGTACTGCTACTGGGGAAATAACCACCAAAAAAATTATTGCTGAAGCTCACACAGGACTAATAATGATATATTCTCAAAAATCAAACTGAAGAAACCTCATAATCAGGTCATCAGTTAGAGTACTCAGAAGACTATTTATTGCCTCAGTAATAACGAGATCATTTAACCTTAAATTAAAGGCTGATTTGACAAAGCTTAAAAACAAGGCTCTAAGGAACCAAATTAGATATTTAACTGTGTACCCAAACAAAGCTCAAAAATATTTAAAGGAACACAAAAAAGTCCAGCACAGCCCAGATGGTGTGGCTCAGTGGTTGAGCATCGAC
>NW_005314976.1:0-974 GCF_000412655.1 Myotis brandtii
GTTATGGAAGGTGTTCCCTCTTGATTCTCTAACCCCCCTCTGTTTGCAGGCATCCGTAGCCCACGAGGCGGGGGTCTCTCTTCCTCCAAATTGCCTTTCTCTTCTCTCTGCAGGTCTCGGGACACCTCTCCTTTGCCCTCACCCCTGCCAAGGACCAAGAGCAGAAAACATACCCGAGCTCTCCAGAAGTTAAGGTGCCGGGGCAGGAGGCCGGGCTTGTGGAGAGGGTCAGTGTGGGGCGGCCCACCCAGCTGACCCGAAGTCCTTTTCCCACCGCAGGGAGGTGAACAAGCGCCTCCAGGACCTTCGTTCCTGCCTGAGTCCCAAGCAGCGTCAGGGCCAGGACCACCTGAGCCAGGATGATGAGGTGGTCCTTTTGGAGGGACCCATTCTCCCGAGGAGCCCTCGACGCTTCCAGCTCAAAGTCCGGTGCCGTGCTGACCTGATCAGATTGCCCGTCACAATGGTAAGTGCGTGAAGGGCCTGTGGGGGCAGGTCCCAGGAGAGGCCGTGGTCAGGCAGGGGGGACTGTGTTTCTTTGCCCATCCCGCTCTTTCAGGCTCCATGCCTTTGTGCTCACTATTCCCTTGGTCCGGATTGTCTTTTATTTTCCCTCCCTTTTCTGGCAAAATTTCCACCCATTTTTCGAGAAGGAGTAAGGAAAAGGGATGGAAGGAGCCTTGAGGCTAAGCATCCTAAGGAGCTTTATTGGCAGCCCCCTCCCAGGATGTCTCCTTCCCTCCTTCCTTCCCTCAGACCCCGCGCTTTTCTCTTACTAATGCTCTCGCTACAGTAGACACGCAGATTCTCAGTGGTGCTCAGCTCCCCCACCTTCCCAGGGAAGACTGTAAGGATGACTCCATCCAAAAATAAGATTGATAACAGAAAGGAGCCATAACCATGCATTGGCAAGCAGCTAAGCCAGAGCTTGCAAACTGGCAGCCATGGCCTTGTCAACAGGGCATCTTCCTTTT
>NW_005314977.1:0-974 GCF_000412655.1 Myotis brandtii
CTGACACGCCAAGCTCAAAAGGTTCACCATCACTGACATGGATGCTCTTAATCTCTTCTGCACCTTTCCAATTGTTTAGGCAACTTCAGGCTTGTGTCTTTCTACTAACCAGGTACAAGTAACAGATGAAACCACGGAAAAATTCTGTTTCCTGGAAGATTGATTGGCTCAGAGTTCATTTCTCCAAGCATCCCACCACTCTAGCCAAACTCAGGACTAACATGGGATCTGTAATAGGTCTTCTTCCTTATTCATAAAACCCTGGGATATACTTACTAGGCACAAAAGAGAGAAGGTTCACAGTTCCTTCTTTGTTAATTTTCCTCACAGCTTTGCTGTGACACCTCTCCTACTAACATGCACAGAGGACAAGAAATCCAGCCACGGGGCCATGCCTGAAGTTTGATTTGGTCTACAGGGCTTCTCCCTACAGCCGTCACAGCCTCGGCTTATCTCTAGTGTGTGTAGTAGATGCACTCTCTGGTTGGGGAGAGCTCCATGTGGTCACCTGCTCCATAGGAGGGAGGCAGATGACCCTGGAGCTCCAACAGGCCTGTAAGAATTTGCCCACCGGAGAAGCACTGAGCTACTTGGAAATTGAGGGGATTAAAGAAAGACCTAAAAAGGCAAAGGGAGGAACACTGGCCCCAGGGGGAAATAAGAACTGTTTAACATGTGCGGTGGCATCTCTGGAATTGATTTTTAATCAACAATAGTTCCCATTTGGTCCAAAAGTGAACCAATGAATAGACTAATACTACATGATTGACATTATGGCCCATTCATCTGCTAAAGTTGTTTGAAATTTTCAGCTGCCTGCAAAGGATTAATATTGATTTCTAGGCTGTCTTTGTTAAATACCTGCTATGGAGTACCACTCTCTTATTCTCCTTGCCAACTTTTTCCCCAATTGCCACTAGCATCAAAATGAAACCTACCTATTATTAAATCAATCATGCCTGGCAAAACTATCC
>NW_005314978.1:0-974 GCF_000412655.1 Myotis brandtii
TATGTTTCCAGGGCATGGCTTTGCCGATGCCGTTGGACTCAGCGGACAATCTTTGCTCAGGTGCTCTCTACAAGTGAGAAAAAACTTTTATTAGTAGTTCTTTTGCAAAAATAAATAGTATTTCATTTAGACCTTCTTAAACCAACGTGTCAACCTCCCAAGATAATGCAGAAGTAAAATCATCCTATCGTTACTAAATAATTGATATCTAAATGGGTATCTTCTTATACTAAAAAACACTGGGCTTTCTGTTAGTTGGTATGTAATAGAGCCCCATGGTAATCTTGACTCCTATAAGGGTATATATGTCTCTACTATTTGGGAATCCCTCTGGTCCCTGTTGGAAAGAGCTGTCAGCATTTAGATAGTTGCGGTGATGAAGGAGTTAACTGAACCGGAAGTTGGCAAAGTATGATGCTGACAGCAGATGGTGTTGTCACATAGAGGTATAATTGCATTAGAAAGCCCTTCGAAATAGTTTCTCAAGCTTTAGGTAACTTAGATGACATTTAGCATGCTCTGGAAATCACTTAAATGGGTACAGAAATAAAAGAATCACGGAAGAAAAGGTCACCATCTGAATTTGTCTTGAGTCTTACTGAGTCGAGACATCTGAGGCTCTTGTTTAATACTTGGCAACTATTTAGAGCCCACAGAATAGAATAATGTGTCATTGTTGCATTTTTAGCTCATTTTGTGGGGAAGGTCTTCTGTCGCTGCCTAGAGAATATAATGGATTTAGTGCTCTAAAATATGAAGTCTGTGGGAAAAGAAAGAGTGTAAATGATCTTACATTCAAATACAGAAAAACTCACTGGAGCTTTTAGAGAAAGGTAGTTAATGCAATGGAAAACTACAGGAAAAACAGTCCTTTTTTCATGTTAGATTTGTCCCTCTTACTGAATATGGTGCAGCAAAAATTAAATGTAAAGTGCTTTTATAACATTGAGAAGCATTGCCAATATTAGTGGGGA
>NW_005314979.1:0-974 GCF_000412655.1 Myotis brandtii
ATTGTAATGTGTATAGTAGGTGATACACAAAAAGAGTAAAATTAGGGGTTTCCTTCCATAAAATGACCAAGTTATTTTGTACCTAGATAATAGAGTTTTCTTTTGAATCACCAAAATATTCTGCTAACTCTCTTTCCTTCTGTCAGTCTCTTGAATCCTAACACATTTCCTTATTTTTTCTAAGTTGCTAGGTCAGACTTCGGAGAAAGACCTTGCCCCAGGTACTGTTAACAACTAACACAACAATGAAACCCTTGCCTCCAGTCAAAGGACATAAGTGACTCAAAATCACTGCAAGGCTGTGCGGAGACCTCCAAAACAGGTGACTGCCGGAAAGGGCACCTTCCACCCACGACCACCAGGACCAAGCTGGTGGCCCCGGGACGCATCCCCCTCTCCCAGGACCCGCCAGACAAGACCACCAGAGCCAGCTTGTGGGGCTTCAATCTGCATGTGCTTTTGTTCTTTTTCTTTGTTCTTTACTCTCTGCAGAGTTAAGGTTTAAATTGCTGACATTTCTTATCGATTAACTATACGACCTCTTTGAGTAATTCTTATTACTCATTGAGTCATTCCTCCCTGAGTCCAACGCTGGGCTTCAGTTTGCTCACCATTTGGCTTCAGGATGCAATTACAGTGTTGGGTCTGCCCTTCCTTTCCCTGTGGGTGCCACCCAACTTCCTTTGCTAGCAAGTTGACGGAATTAATCAGCTGATTTCCTAGGTGATGAGGCTCAACCAAGAAGTGATCTGGGGTACAGTGTAATTGGCCAGATATCAGAATTCCAAAACCCCCCTATCATGTCACGCACAGCAAGAAAGGTTTCTGTCCTAAATATAAACACTCTCAGAAACTTTTTGTGCAATTTAGCACTTCCAACCAAGTCATCACAGAAGGGAAGCCAGGGATGGGGGTGAAAGGAGGTGCTTTGAGAAAACAGGACACAACTGGAGGAAAGGATACGGAGTTCAGGG
>NW_005314980.1:0-974 GCF_000412655.1 Myotis brandtii
AGGTTGAGAACCACTGCTCTATAGGGTCAAGTGTAAGTTGTTTTAACATCCCATAATTGAATTCTCCACATGTAAAAATGAGAGAAATCAGATCACATGCTAACTGTAACTTCATGACTGTCAGAGTATGATATATACTTCAATTTATGAGAAAGTCCTAGATAAAAATTAAGTACTGATCATTGTACCTTTATTGGGAAATTTTGAAAATATAATTACAATTTTTATGGAAGGGAAATTGTTTTATTTATTTAAAAACAGCCCTGCATAGCTACATATGTAGAATTTCAAGATTTATAGTAAATTTCTTCAAAACTTGGAGCAAAACAAGAAAATTAATATATAAATACATTGAAATATTTATGGGTAAGTAAAGTCAAATACTATAATCTGATTGTGTGAAAGGAAATACTAATAGTGTATTTATTTTAAAATAAATTTGAATAAATTCCAATGGGGTAGGTTCAGATAGGACAATGTATCAATTAAATTTAGTTCAAAGAAAACAATAAACCATATAAAGTTGAACCAAAGCCTATGAAGGTAGTCAAAATAAACCTATGTAAGTAGTCATAGACTAATATTTCAGAAGAGCTAAAATTTTTATTGACTCCAAATTTTAAAAAATATGATTGAAGAAATTCTAATGTCATGTTAATATGTCACTGAATATTACTATTATTGCAAGTAACCAAAATACTACTGTATAGTTCTATCATCAGGTTCTCTTGGAAATCTACATATTAAATGGAAGCATATCTTATGAAAAATATTTTGTTGCTTTTGAGTCAGGGAATTGGTAGTAATAACTTTATATCAAACATGTTAAATGGGTTTTCCAAACTCCTTCTGATCTCTAGTGGGCCTGACACATTATTTTTTCTTTTTTAAGTATTTCCTTTAAAATAACATTATGCTCTTTGCTTTGATAAATTTACTGTTTGCAAATGGTAAATCTGTTTCTCTCTTTTTTT
>NW_005314981.1:0-974 GCF_000412655.1 Myotis brandtii
ATCATTGGTGGCAATTTTATAGAGATTTGAACTTGTTGATCTGTCTATTAAGGGCTGTTGAACAGGGAAGTGGCATGATAACAGTTTTCTGTATTCAGTGCATTCACTCAGCAAATATTTATTATGTACCTATGATGTGCTAGATATTGTGTGTACTATGTACTAGGCATATGATAGTAGAAGAGGGAGTCCCTGTCATTGTGGAGCTAACATTTCAATGGGTTCAGCAGGCAATAAACATAGAAATTATCCAATAAATGATAGTTTCCAAAAGTAATATGTGCTCTGAAGACAGTAAAGGAGGATAATAAATAGACTAAATGTAGAGTTGTAAGTGTAGAGTAAATTGTAATTGAGAGGGTCAGCATTCCAAGCAGGACGAACATAGCAGAGGGAAGAGCAAGTTCCAAGAGCTGGCAAGGGGACAAGTGTGAAATGAGACTGGTGTGACTAAAATGAGTGAATAAGGGAACGAGTACATGCAATGAAGTTGGGGAGGAAGTTTACATTTTTGCTCTTAATTATATAACATCTGAATTCCTTACCCTTGTTAATATTTTTTCTTTTAAAATCTTTTCAATTCATACTGACTTGTTTCTTTTTAATTTATATGTGCAAAGCATTTTTGGAACAAGTGGTGGGCTTAAAATTCTCTTCTAGCCTGTCCAACATCTATCAGTGAGTTGGGATTATGAAAGACATTTCATAAACAGTTATATGACTCATTTTTAAGACGGCAGATATATTCAAATACCATATGAAATTCCACTAAAAGAAGCCAAAAATTCAGTTTGGGCTCAGATACCATAACTTGTCATTTAGTTTAACATAGTCACAAGAATATCTAAAATAAAATAAGAAGTATCATAAAATAGTGTAGGCCTGCTTCTTCAATAAGTTTGTTTAGCTCTATTCCAAGAGTGCATCATGGTTCATGATTCAGTTGGAATTTTACTCATTATCATGATAGACCA
>NW_005314982.1:0-974 GCF_000412655.1 Myotis brandtii
GCATTGTGCTAATTTTAGCTTACAAAGAGGATGAAGATAAACTGCCTACTGCTAGTTTGCCATATGCTATCCTGGTGATAATATTCAAGTGCAAAATATTCCATAGAGAGTCTTATTGTTTCAGTAAGAGAAGCTTGGATAAGAGTTAAGCAAATTTCTGCTCAGTAAGTTTATAAGAAATAATGAAGTAAAACAATTCTCAAATGCAGGTAGATGAAATCTGCTAAATTTATTTTGGCTTTATTGACTTTCATGGGAGTTGACAGAATTAGTTTTGGTTTATCTTTGATCCAATTTTATCTATTTTTCACATGTAAATCTTAAAAATCAATCTGAATAAATATTGATCTCTTTCAGAGAGGCAAAAATATAGTGGGGATTGCATAGAACTGCTTAAAAGACAGCATCCCTTGAAGTTCAATAAAAGAATAAAGCAATCTGTTCAACTGGTTTTGAAATAACACTTTAAAAAGCCTTTTTAAAAATGAAAACGTCGAAATCCATTCCATTTCCATATTTGGCGAATTCAGCTCCTACGGTTTCACCGAAGAGTGTTTGACCTATTTATTTGTCACTGAGACCACTTCACAGTGAAGGGATTGTTAGTTCCTGCAAAACTGAGGAAAATCCAATGTGCATAGTGCATTTGCAGATGGAGACAGACTGTGTAGCCGGATTTGGAGGGTGGGTTTGCTAGAAGCTTTGTGTTAACAACTGGTGAAAAGCTTGACCTTTGCGTGACCTAGGTCAAACAAACCCCCAACTCAAGAGTCCTCCTTTGACATGGATACCTGTTTAGGGAAGGGGGCAAGGAAAGAAGGAGGAAGAAAAATTATGTTAAGAGAGTTGCAAGCTTGCTTTTTAAAAAGTTCTAGTTTACTTGATGATTTGGGGGCACAGTATCCATCTTGGAATGTTACAAAGGACCACATTCTGTTTCTAAGTGTCAAAGGGACAGCATAATAGGGGTATGT